>NW_013665612.1:1018805-1058868 GCF_000517525.1 Limulus polyphemus
GGATTCGAACCCGCGACCCTCAGATTGTGAGTCGAGCGCCTTATCCACCTGGCCATGCCAGGCACTAAAGATTATCTATAACACAAAAATGCTTAAGAAATCTAACTTGTTTAGTATTTCGTGAGATTATTAAACAAAAATACAGCACAACTGAGCGTTAAGAAGTTTATCGCGTTAACTCTCACTAAGAGACCCATTTTATTTAAAGTATAAGTTATGACACTGCATTTTTAGAATGTATCAGTTAATATTTGTTATTTGTGTTTATTTTTCGAAGCAGACGAATATTTTGGTTTATATCTTAATTGATTTCCAAAACGTTATTAATTATAATATAGTAGGAAGTGACAAAAAGGCTCAAATGAAAGTAAGCAGATGGAAAAAATGACCAGTCTTCTTGTAAATTTTAATTTGACTTATAGCGTTGCTATTCGTAACAATTACACTTGTTTTACTAATTTTCGTTTATAAAGCTTATTGATATTAATCTTATTGTGATGAATATTAAAATCTGGTTCACTTGTTTTATTTCCGCTTACACTTTTCTACTTGTTTAACTTATCATTCTTATTAGTTAATTTATGCAGTGCATATTGGTGTATAAACGATATTCTAATACTAGTAATAAACTATCTTAAAACACCAAATTTGTTATTTTTCTTTAATTGGGCACTCAACGTTTCGCTTTACATATTCTTCAGGAACGTTTTATTAAAACTCAAATCGTAACTGGAAATTTTAATACTGGAAATAAATTATCTTTATCTTTTTTTTCCTATTCATCTGTGATTGGTATTCGACGAGAAAAGTTACTTTAAATTTTCTGTCAATAATTGGTGGCTTTGGTAAGGATGGCGCTTATAATTAACATTAGTTTATTTTTCATCTTATCTTTTGTTATTTCAATCTACAACTTGGATAGAACTCTTGTTTACTAGAGGTAGCAGTTAATTATTTCAACAATACAATTCTTTCAACAATAAGATTTACTACTTAATATGTCAAATGCCCGTTGTAGAAATGCACGCTATAGATTTATTATTAAAACCATTTGAAGATTTATACTAACAGTTACGGTTTGTGTTTTAGTGAAACGCTCTTGAAGAAACTGTAAAGCGAAATGTTGAGTGTTCAATTAAAAAAAAACAAAAACACTTCTACTATTACCCATCATTCTGATAAAATTGGATTAAATTCTCATTGTTTAATTTACAGTATCAAACAATTTTTATAAATTTTCAAGTAAGACGACAAACAACTTCAGATATATATTATTGTTTTTTATTCTACTCGACGTTTCGGCGTATGCCTTTATTGAGAGTATTTGAACGTCACTTGTTTGTTGTCTTCCTTAAAAATGGTTTCCATTCTTCAATCAGCACTGAAAACTTTAGAAAACAATAAAAAAAGAATTTGTATACATTTGAAACCAACAATTATATTGTTTGAACAGAATATAAACTCAGTATGTTATTTTTCTTCTATGCCACATTGGTTTTATTTTCTAGTATGCTACTAATGGATTATGCTTGTTAATAACCTTTCTTCTTTTACTATATCTTTATTGCTGAGTTAAAGGATAGTTCTGTGATGACTTTCTCTCAACTTTTTATTACTGCTGAGAGTATTCTTCTATTCAAAGATGTATGTCAAGGTATGTCTTTTTCTATTTGCTTCTTGTTTTCTTACTATAGAATGTTCTCTGTTTCATTTCATGCTTCTTAGGAGTACCAGGGATAAAATTAAAACCTGTTCATATCTATGATGATCAAACAGGTATGTTTTACATTTAGTGAAATATTGTCTATGTTGCTTCAGTTTTATGCTGTAATAGACGTATGTGTACTCCAGTGTTTCATGTACTATTCAATGGTTGATGTTATATTAAAGTTACTAGATTAATTGATGGATGTAGAAACCTCAACTATTAATGTTCTGCTTTCGTTGGACAATATATTTACACAAAACGATATGAAATATTTTGTGTTAGTGACAGTAATTGACTATTGTTTAAATCTTATAAAATCTCATGTTTAAAATATTAGAATGTCAATATATTTCAATACGAAACATTAAAAATATATCACAGAAATCACTTGTGGAGTTTCAAAATAATTTCAAAAGTGCTTAAAAATTATATATGTGAAGGCTTGTGTTGGTTTTTAAAAGCTGTATAGATGTTTCGGACATATGAAAGCGTATGTGAAGCGTGGAGGCGTTTACAGCCAATTTCTAGTTTCGTTAAATTTTCCGGAGCTTGTAAGCATGTTTGTTTATTTTTGAAAGCTTTAAGTGTGTATGTATTTCTGCGTTTATATGATATATAAGTTTGTTCTCGTTGGAAATGCAAGAAATATATTGAGAGGGTGATCCTTATAACGAAGTAACTATTAATTACATTTTAAGTATAGAAATAAAGCAAGAGTCTAAAATATTAATGTCTTGTTGGTATTTTTGCATACATTACAAAAGATTAGTACAATTTCTTTCACGTGAACCGATATGCATGTAATTTAAATATTGCACTTTAAGCACACTTATTGTAAAGTGTGTCATTTCAAAATGTTTATAATACTTTTATATGTTTCGATGCCTTTAACGACCTATTATATTTCGAGTTGTTTGTTCAAGTTCATAGGCCTTTCTTGATGATTAAAACATTACGAGTGGTGCTCTAAGTGAGCGTGTTAAGACGTTTTATGTGCTTTACAGCGTATATATGTGTTCGAAAGTTTGTGTAGAGAGAAAAATAGACTTAGCCATTTTAGCATTGTAGAGAAGAACACATGAAAGAAAAATGTGACGGTGGTTTATGATTTAGATATGTGCTTTGGACATGTACATTATAAAAATATGCTTTTATAAAGTTTATTTTTAAGACATTTTTTGGACTACACTATCTTATAACATTAAAATGCTTATACGTTCATACATAAGAAATAAGATATCATAATCACTTATTATCCCCAGTTAAACGTGTTCATGTCCAAAGCTGCCGTCTTAACTATATTACCATTAGTGGAATCTACATTCATGATATAAACACTACATAAATAAATTAGTTGTGGTTCAACTTCTAATTAGTAGTAAGGTTTATGGCATGCCTTGGGAATTACAGGCATTTACTTAAAGTTCGTACCTTTCTTGGATGTTCAATAACTTTAGTAACAGCAGTACTTTAGTGCAAATGAGGATTTTCGAGACTTAGGTTTCATCATCATTTTGTATAACTGAAATGTTTATTACTATAGGTTTTGTTGTTGTTGTTTTTGTTTGTTTTCCTCTGAATTACTGCTATAATTATGGACACATCTTGATTTACTAGATGATGTTTGTATTATTATTGAGGTAATCTTTCTAAAACATCTAGTGCTTTTTAAGCCTTTAACTTCGAGGTCTAAACACATATTAAGTGTGTATACAGCTAGCTCATAAGAACACTAAACAACCGAAAGTTTAAATAAATTCTTAAACTTTTTTGACATCAACATAAAAATCATTGAGAAAACAATTGCATCTAAAATTTCGAAGAAAAATTGAGTGTGAAACCAGTCTATTAAATAAAAACAGATTCCCTCGCTTGTTCAAATAAATTAAATGTTAAAAATTTTGAAGCGCGGTTGCTTCTTCTATGTTTCTGTTAAACTATTTTAACATAATAAGATTGCTTCAAGTAAAAGATATATATAGTGAGTATCAGTTCTGATTAAAAACTAAATGCGTGCGATTCTTTTTTACCACAGAACTACACAATGGACTATTTTCGATCCGTCTCTATTATCTAACCCAGAATGTTTGCGTTGTGAGGTCGTAAACTTACAGCTGACCCACTGGGACTGAGTAAAATGTCTAAGAAAGAAAAACATATGAATGTTGAGGAAATACTAAAATGTTTTAAATATTGTGCCTGACTTAACTAGTGTTGCATAGATATTAGGCGGAAATAACAGTCACCAGGTTGCGCGCAGCCCTTAGAACTACTTCCTACAATATCCATCGTGCTCACTCTGATGCTCATAATTATGAATACACTATTGCTCTCCACCAGTACTTCACTTATAATACCCACAACATAAAAACTTTTCAAAGACCCTACACTGTACGTGTACATTGGTTTCCAGGATCGTGCTTAAACAGGCCTAAAGTAAAAAAAAAGCATTGACGTTACATCGAGGGATTTGATTGTTATGTGATTGAAAGGAGTCGACGTGATTCCAGTTTTTCGAACATTCTTCTCGTGAAAATAGCCCTTATTTTCGTGGTATGGCTGAAAATGTGTGGGTCTTTAACAAATTATTATCTAGGTAACAGTATCAGGAGATATACCCTGTTTCATCGCAGAGGTTTTGGGGGTTGGAGTTTGTTTGGTTTTTCGTAATCATAGCCTTAAATTTGCAGTTTACGACGTTTCTCCGAATGGGTTGGTGCAACGTTTCCGTGCCCATTACTGTCCTAAACTCTTCAGCTAGCAAATTTTTCGTTTCCAAAGATAAATTTAGAGGCTCCCTTATTTGAAATGTTATGTCATTTGGCTTTACATCTTTTGATAATCTGCTTCCATACACAATTTTACACATGTAAGCATTGCCCTATCGATTGCTCGGGATATTGCTCTGAAACAAACAAATATATCGCTCGCAGAGTCACAGCTCACGTTGTGTAACAACGCGCCAATGCATTACCATCTATAAATCGTTTGTAATAACGTGCGATTAACCCTCTGTATAACAAAGTATGTACTTTTGACATCAAGTTATGTTTATAGATTCAGTTGACAAAAAAAAAATACATATTTTATGTTCCGCACTAGGGTCGTTTTCTCCAGTGCTTAATCATGAACATTTTATTGATTCCACGCTAAAATAAAATTAACATCTACAAATGGGTAGATCACTGCCAATTACTTTCCTCAAAAGCGTCAAATAACTCTAAACCATTACTCTTAATGATATTTGATAAAATTCGAAAATGACTAGTTGTACAATTTTTAATTCAAGACACGTACATACAAGAATAAAATATATAGTAGTTTTGACACAAAAATAATAATTAGATGTTCTCTGATTAGTTAACGAGGCACAACATAATAGAACTTCTGAAAACACTAATACATGTTTAATATTAATCTCTATATATAAAGCACAATAATCTGTGTATCTCTGTTTGTACGTTATCTTAGGTCGCTGGGCCAATCTGAACCAAACTTTGCGGGATGATAGTTTGGAATAAGGCGCATGTTACTGGGGGGTTCAAACCCTCTCCATCTCTCATTATAACTATTATTGGGTATTTATAGATGGCTCCACGTCCTTACATAGAAAACTATTACATTTTCTCTAACACAACATACACACAGTGTAGGGGGAGGCCACACGAATGTCTTTATATCTCAGCGAGTGCGCTAACACTCTCTGTGGATGAATGCAACAAAAAATGACCGCCACTATTACAATAATACATAAACCTAACTGAAATTTTTACTCTAATAGCTACAATAAGGCTGATATGAAGAGCCGTTTCTTGAGTTATACCCTCTTCCTACTTTGATCCATGACATTTCAACTTCGTCCCGTAAGAAACTCCTACGGCCAATGACCATCGATTAGTTAATCACATGAAACACATGGAAGGACATTAAGAGCTGGGTGTTGAAACGGGTAGCAGAAAGCACACCTACCGCCACCATCGTAGAGTGTACACCACGTTTTACTTTGGGTGACGTAATAATTTAATACTGTAACGATATGTTATGTTATAAATAATTTGTGTAAAAGTCAGGAGTTTTGTGTTATTTATCATAGCATTCTCCCACACAGTTTTTAAGTTCATAACCTGGACAAAAGACGGGTACCTTAGCTTGGTGTACGATAATATTGTTTCTGCATTGTACTTGAAATTGTTAAATACTGCGTCTTAAAAAAGAAGTGTTTATGCGTAACAAACGTTTCGTATGTAATTCCTATAGTTTTCATTACAGAAATTCTCTATTTATGAACATCTTATTAAATATTTTTCTCAGATTAAATAATGCACAAACGCCCTCAAAGAGTGTTCCTTGAAACCCAGATTGTCTACCTAACAATATATATTGCTCGTTTGATCATACTTCATCACTCATTCTAAGTGTAACGGTATTTGACAGGCAAGATCAATTCCATTGTTGATACACAGTATTCACTGTTAGTACCTACTAGGTCGGCTTGCCATACTTTAACTCCGTTTGCTCCATTGAAGCATGAGGAAACGTTGGCCATCTAAATTAGCTCTGGCTCATTGTAACAAGTCTGCAAGAAAACAGTACTTCGCATTTGCGTTATACATATCCCTGTTTCAGTAATTTTACCAAGAAATTAAAACGTCGCTATCACAAAATGGATCGTCACGTTATAAATGTGGCGTAATGTTCTGGAAAAGTTATTTATATTCCTAATAAAGATCTGACACCCAGCGTTATAATCAAACCAATTACTTTGATAAAGCTCTCCAGTCACAATAACTATTTTAGGAAAGAAACAACAATATTAGGCTATATAATTTGATGATTCATTTGATTTTCTATATTTTACAGAAAGAACGTTTCAAATCTACAAAGATATTTTAACAATAATTATGATGTTTTTATTCTAAACACAGTGCAAACTCATTCTTTATGACTTGAGACATAACCTTGTTTGTTTGTTTTTATGCATTTTAGTAAAGTTTCTTTATATCAAACTTTGATATTCAAAATATACAACGGAAACGTCGTTATCTTACCAAATAAAGGCATATGTCTACACAGTCATAGACATTAACCTATCTCTCTCTATGTTTAAAAATATCAATTACCTAAATAAGTGTCCATATATATCTATTGGTAGGAACATTAGAAGTTTACATTATTCTGAGTACGCAGAAAACAAGCACAAAATAAAATACTGAGTAAAGTATTTGAGTTGGGTTTGCATCAGCTACCAATGTTAAAGGTCAATACTCTATAACGATATCAGACTATCTGAAACAGATATAAAGGTTTTTGTTTGTTTGTTTTTTTCAATGATTTTAAAGATCAGAAATTAGAAATATAATACCAAAAAGAGGTTTCATATATAATTTGTCTTGTTCTGATTCACTGAAACACTAGTAATAATTAGTAGCAATGATAACAAATCTTATAATTGAGCGTGATACACTATAAGCATAACAAAATAAATTCAAGTGAAGTTAATGTAATTTTAAATTATACGATCATCGAAAGGTGCCAAAAGTAGTTACAGTCAGAAAAGAAGTAGAACGTCTCACGCATACCTTCAATACAAAGGAATGCTTAAAGAGTGAATAATAATAATATATTCCAAGAAATGTTTAAGAGTGAATAATCATGAGCTACTGTATATTCCAAAAATGATACAGCTGATTTCCAATGACACTATCTTTGAGTATTTTTATAGCTTTAAAAGGGATTTTAATTAATTTGAAAGTGGCTGAATATATATTTAGATATTCTTGTTTTTTACAAATAATTACAAATGAAAACTATAATCTGTAACGAGTTTAAAACAAGTTACATTAATTTATTCCCAACTTCTTTGAAGCAAACTCTAGTTAATCTGCAAAATTGTGAATTAAATAGTTTATTCAATAGCATTATGATTTACTGTTTTCCCATGCACGTTACGTCACAAAATTTTGTCTGGAAAGTTCAGATCTAAATTAACATAATTTCATTTTGAAGATGTGACTGTGTAGTTTCTGCAATTTGAAATTGAGATAATATAATTACATTTTCTGTATTTCTGAGACTATGATGTAATTATTAATTTAATTAAATTAATCACAATGCCTAAATATTATTTATTTATCCATATAAGCACTAACTATAAATAATATACACAGAAGTAATCTGAATACCTGTAACTGGTTTATAGCATTTTTCTCGTAAATCTACAAAATTATACGAATGCAGGATTATTACAAACAATATGATTATCTATTACAAACAATATGATTATCTATTCTACCGCTGTATTCATTATTAAAGCTGTTTTTATTAAAATATTGGTCCAAAATTGATAACATAATAAAACAAGTAAGTCATTATGATGTGTTGTAGTATGACTGACACTAAAATAAAGTGAATAAACAAATAAGCCTCTTATTTGAGAATAAGCATGCATTTCTAAGCTATCTAATATAATTTTAATATCCTTGATGGTTTCATGTGATTTACAAATATAGTTTTTTCAGTTTCAAACACTGATTAAAAGCCATAGGAAGTCATTTAACAAAACCCTACGTAACAAATTATTGTTAAAACCATTAGTTACGTAATCATTCCAAACATTTGGTTTGTTTCAGATAGTCGCACAAAGCTACGCAAGGATTATCTCCGCTAGCCGTTACTAATTTCTAACTGATAGGTTACAGGTAAAGCAGCTAGTCAAAAGTTCCAGTCTTTAACTCGTGGACTACTCTGAGCGAATAGTGGGCTTTGACTGTCACTATTATAATACTTCAACGACCCCAAAGTGCGCAGCGCAATTTTTTTCTTACAGCAAAGAGACGTGAACCATGGACCCTCTGATCCATTGTTTGGTACGCTAATCAATAAGCAACGTTCGGTCGTATCTTCGCAATTAATTGGCTGCGATTTTCCTTAGAATACTTAAAGTACGTCGCTAATCTAAAAACTAAATAAATGATAAACAACTACTAACTTTAATAAAAAAAGTGTAGTTACATATTCGTTTATGATAAAAATATGCATTTAATGTTTTTTTAATTTTTTATACGAATGTATAAAAAAAAAGGCCGTGGATAGTATTGTGTTAATGTGTGTTAAATAAATAAAAAGTAACATTCTTCGTTCCCTATTTTAGATTATGCTGAATACAACTCGGTAGTAGGAGACAAGGTAATCCTGCCTTGCAACATTACCCCTCCTTCACCGGATGACAGTGTAGCACTTGTTTTATGGTATAGAGGAAACTCCGGGAACCCAATTTATAGCGTAGACGCAAGAAATGAGCCAGTTCAAGAAGGAAAGCACTTCGCCAGTGACATTCTTGGTTCTAGAGCAAAATTTAACATATCCTTGAAAACGTCTTTCCTCGTCATAGAGCCGGTGAAAGACGATGATGGTGGCGAATACCGATGCCGAGTGGACTTTCGACGAGGTAGAACTCAAAACAGAAAACTAAAAGTCAATATTATTGGTGAGCAAACACTTCCGAGATTGTGAGTTACTATAAATAGGTTCTTACGTTTGAGCAATCCGTGTTTTTTATATTAAAACCAGAATTATATTGTCAATCTCTGACAAAACCTAATGCGATTTATTTGACATTTTCTATTATATTCAGGAAAGCGTAAGACTAAAATTGAAATCTAGACATGTCTTCAATCAAACATAATCGTTTCACCTCTTAATTCAATGTGAAATAGAGTATATACACACATTTTCTCTTGAATGAATACGATATCCTCATTTCGGTGTTTTGAAGGTTGAAACTTTGTTTATAGCCTTTACTTGCACGTTTGGTTACGATAAGAAACGATCTAAAAATGCACCATTCTTCAGTCTGAGTCGAATTTCGCTTTATCAGTGTTACACGAACTGAACGAGAATGGATCACAAAAATAATTGCTGATTGTCCACAGTAGTTAATTTTTTACTAACTTTTCGATTTTTCTTCGGTCAGTTTCTCTGCAAGAGAATAAAACTTAAGATATGTCGTTTTTGTTTGTTTGTTATGAATTTCGCGCAAAGCTACACGAGGACTATCTGCACTAGTCGTCCCTAATTTAGCAGTGTAAGACTAGAGGGAAGGAAGCTAGTCATCACCACCCACCGCCAACTCTTGGGCTACTCTTTTACCAACGAATAGTGGAATTGACCGTCACATTATAACGCCCCCACAGCTAAAAGGGCCAGCATGTTTGGTGTAACGGTAATTCCAACCCGCAAATTGCGAGTCGACATCCGGGCATACGTTTCGTTACGTAGTGTTAAATGAGAATTGGCATACTGCATGCCAATTTTTCCAATATGATCCAATATAATTCAAATTTCACGTATTTTGAAATACAAGAACTTGTTAATTTCTAGAACATCTTTATAGTCTTAAATGCTTCAGGTTCCTAGCATAATCTGTTATGACTGAAATATCAAACTTAATACTTCAAATTAAAAGATTAAACGATATTATGAGAGCAGTGCCTTTTTCTTTTTATTTTGCAGTACCACCGCAAGATCTCTATGTTAAAACAGGAGATGAAAAGTTTCAAGATGCAGTTTTCGGACCGATTAATGAAGGAAGTTCTTTGAAACTGACATGTGAGGCTGTTGGAGGTAAAAATAATTGGAAACATTATTACAAACGTTTTTTAGAAATTGTAAACATACAATCTTTTGATAATCTTGCTATAATGCTACACGAGTCTTTCACACACATAATAAATAGCGTGTAATATATAGTAGCTATAACTTTCATTCTTAGATTTAGATGACACACAAAAAATAATATAATATTTAGGAGTAATGTTTGCATACTACGACATACTTTAATATGTAGTAGACTTTTTTTTTTAACCTGGTGATACTATTTGAAGAGCATTTTTGGGGAGGGTCATATTTCAATAAACAAATATATATATTTTTTTATAACTTTTTGTTTTCTTCTATGATATATGTACGTGGGTGAGTTCCAGTTTTTGGATCAACAAGAATTTTTAGGTTTCTTTTTTTTAATAATAAAACTGAACTGACTTTTTAGGAAATCCTCCTCCTTCTGTGACTTGGTGGAAAGAATCAGATTTAATGGACAACAGCTATTTCATTCTGGAAGAAAATGTAGTGGTGAACATTCTAGAGATAAAAGTTGTGGAGCGATACTTATCAAAGGGTACTATAACTTGTCAGGCTCAAAACACGAATCTAACAATGCCCAAATCTGTAACCATCAGGTTGGATGTGAACTGTGAGTACTTTTATTGGCTAAAATTACGCGGTTACTAAGGATGATTACTTTGACCTAAGAACAATCCTACTTTGACTTCACTTGTAATAAAACATTTGTTAGTATGTTATTATTTCCTGACACCCTACAATATATATATATATATATATACAACTATGTTTGTGTGTGCATGTGTACAGTTATCTTTCAATTACCGTATTAAAAGTGCAAATTGGTTTACTTTGCAAAAACAATGTTGCAAAACAATTCTAAATAGATTGCCTACTAGCATAGTTTATATGTAGATATAAACTGGAAATAAACTGAAAAAAATAAGTTAAATATAGTGCTATTTTAAGAGTAGAATTCATTAATAGAATTAAACAACAGGTGTTCTAATTTCAACTGATTCTCCACCTTAGTCAGTTGTATTTTGTTCTTTGCCTGAAATGGGCCTAAGACCGAAACTTTGCAAAATAAATTCATTTAGTAAGAGTATAGAAAGAATTTTTACCTACTTCTTTTCGTTGCTTAATTCTATTAATGAACAAAATAAGCTATATTTACGAATTTATATTTAAGAAACAGTAATATAAATTTAAATGATGACTAAGAGACGGCGCTACAAAAGATACTTGTATCATTGTATATTCATGGACGTATCTCATAAAGTACGAAACGATTAAAACCCCTATAACTATTTTAAAATGGCACATGTCAAATGTTTAATAAAAATCGGAATGTTATCAAAATAACACTGTAAATTAATTTCTAGGGTATTTGTTTATATGTTTTAGCGCAAAGCTACACAATAGACTATATACGCTTTGCCAGCCGCGGGAAATCGAATCTCGAACTTTAGTGTTATAATTCCGTAAACGCAACGTTGAGCCACTGGTGGACTTATCAGGCTTTCGTTTAATAAACTTTATTTTCATGTTTTGCCTTTTAGTTACTTCTATTAATATTCATAGAAATAAGAAAAGTTGCAAACATGTTTGAAATTGATTTCCTATTATGTGGTAAGCAGGCCTGACAAATATACAGTAACATAATGTAATTATTTCTGTTTTCAGTGGATAAATACATTCTTGAAGACATTTCAATTTTAATATTTACCTAAGTGTTACATTGCATAAAAACTTTGAAATTTATAAAGTACTTAATTAAAGTAAAATCATCTAATGCACATCAATAGTAAGAATTACGGCCTCATCTGAATTGCTTAAAAAAAGCGGCTCAGATATATTTTTCACGGGTTTCTTGGGTTTATTTTTAGTAATGTAAAATATATTGGTTAGGATCAGTCTTTTTATTATTTTCAGGGGAAAAAAAGTATTAAAACAATTATGTTACTGCGCTTTAAATATTACGTAGATAATGAATACATGATCAAAGTCTTTACCGCTGTGCTTGTAATAACAAAAACATGATTTACTATTTTCTCTTACATAAATGTAATAGTCTTAGGGGTGAATATAAAAAACAAGCAAGGACCGATCCTTTAGAGAAGTGAGGAAAACAAAAGGAATTACGATTTATTTTGCAATTTTTTTCACATCTTTTAGTAAAGTGTAACTGTTTATGTATTATAATAGTATTTTCACACGTCGTTCAGTTACAAATTCAACGAAACGATTGCCAATGTTACAAAAAAGTTTGAATATTTGTTCAGAGTGTGTACTGCTCAATTTAATTATGATCAAAAAATAGATTGCTATTAGCTGAGCAGTGGTAGTCTGCGCTGTACCTACCGTGGGTATCCAATCCTAATTTTTAGAGCTATAAGATTTCAAGCGTACTGCTGAGCCCCCAGGTGTCCAAAAACCAATATAATGGATATATACGAATGACATGTTCCCTCTACTTATACTAAGCAACATGCATTATATTCCTAAATGCACAAAAACATTGAAAACGCTCCTCATGTTTCTTACGGAAATTACCTTTGAAATATAAAGTTAATAACATACAGAAAGTGTGTTCAAACACGTTTCTAGCATTCCATATAACATTAAAATGCTACAAATGGCAAACAATGATGTTAAACAAAAGAGATATACACATTCCACCAGCTTATTTCAGTAAAAACAGTAAAACTTTTGTTTAACAAAGATTTTCATGATAGAGTTTTATGTTTTATAAGCTCCTCGCACATATCCTTAAGCATATTTCATTTTTCTGCTAATGCTTGTGGTTAGCTAACACCTGGTTTCATACTACATTTCCATCTTTGTGCCACAAGCAAGTAATTTGTGTTAGAAAATAACAATGTGTTTGATTAATCTTCCTTGCTCTTCACTAATATCATAGCTCTTCAGCCACAGAGCTGACGTTTTATCAGTATAAAGTTTTGTTATAAGTGTATATATTTCCACAAAAGAACTCTATATACAGTAGATTACTTTAATGTACTTGAAAATGACATGTGATACTTAGTAATTAAAAATAATTAGCTAACATATTCGCTATAAAAGCTAAATTTCTGGATCTAGAATCGAATCCTATATTGACATCATTTGTACAGCAAAGTCATTCTCTCTCGAAGGTCGTAAAAAGCATTTATTCTTTTACTGTGCAGTATAAACATACATTATCAGATTTAATTTATAGTTATAAATCCTTGTAGTAAAAGCTTTTATAATTACAATATTTTCTTGGTCACAGTCGCTTCGTTGTATAAGTGTAATATACTGTGACTGTACTTGATGGTATCTTTCGTATAAGCTATGAACCCATGTCAATCGTCGAAATACATCGTACACATATATAATATTTTATTTTATTTTTTACTATTATTAGCCTGTAGTGCGTGAAACCAATGAGTCGCCACGCACTTTGTGTTGGTATGTTTTTGATTCATCCGTTATACAATATAAATCGATACAGTCTTCATGGATCTGTCCTGTAGTGTAATAAAATATGATTTTTGTTCGTCTTTTTCCTTCCTCATAAACTATAAGCCTAAATCTAAGAAAATAAATTAAAATTTTCAAACTTTAAAAAACACATTACAAATTGTTTTAAACTCTATGATTTTTTTTACAGTTAAGTACAACACAACAATTTCTTGATACGTGTACTTTTTTTTAAAGATTATTACCAAATATAATTTTAAGTCCAATGAGAAAACATAAACACTGCACATCGTCAAGTAGTCTACAAAGATAATGAAACTTTATATAAGTTCTCCTCAAGAACATAAAATTATACAAGAATATTATATTTCCAAATTAGTTAATTATCAAAAATAATTTTGACAACAATACGACTTATTTTTTGTGATTCTTTGTTAAAAATTTAAAAGACTAACTCTGTTTTAGAAACAATACAGAATATCTCATATACTGATATATACATATTTATACCAATCTACTACACGCATTGAGTTTCTATAACATAGAACAGTATAATTTCTATAATATATATATATAATATAGATATATCGCAGTTGATTCTACTAAAAAATTAGATTATTAATCATTTTAAACAAATCAAAAAAGAAACCCACTAATAACAATCAGCGTGTATTTTGAAGAAGTTTGAATTGCAATAAGATTTCATTTCTGTTAAATAATTTAGAAAAAAAGATTATACAGAAACGTTAAGAACTCTATAGGTACATGTATTTTTAATTTTTCCACACACATGTAGTTTTATATTTTGGTTACAACATTGAAGTTTCGTCTTTGCCCAGTGAAGCCTCAGTACGTTCGCATTTCCTCAACCAAGGAAAAGCTGGAAGCAGGAGTAGAACAGGAAGTGAAGTGTTCAACCAAAGGTTCCCTTCCTGCCGCGGTGTTAACATGGTGGCTGGACGGAAAAAAGATGGTGAACCACAAAGAGACTGTAGCAGGCGATCCACCCGTTACTTCGAGTGTTCTTACTTTAGTTCCAACGGAGAAGGACAACGGAAAGACGTTAATATGTCGAGCAACCAATCCTCGCCTACTTGAAAGTGTTCTGGAAGACTCTTGGAATTTAGACGTTTTCTGTGAGTATAAATTCATGTATTTGAATACTTTTATAGACCATTCAGACATTTGGCAAGACCTTTAATGAAAATGTTTTATTAATGTTTAAGAAATTAAAATTCTGAATGAGCTCACTTCATTATTTTCGAGTGTGTAATACATCGAGTTAGTGAAATTATATCTAATGGACAGTAAAACTTAACAATGAGTTAGCAAAAATACGTCTAGTAATGAATGAGCCCAGCACACTGATTCAGTAAAATTATGTCTCGTAAAGATTCATATGGATCTTTATACAATTATAAAATGAATATAATATAATCGCATTACAAAGATAGACTTTTTAAAAAGTACTGGTTATATTTTATTTATTGAATCGTACTTTAATGAATTTCGTTACCTTATTACATGCTTTCCAATAACTCATTTACACACAGTATTAAGTAAAAGTATTTGCACAATTTGGCATTTCTAAGTTGTTACTTATCGAGATTTTTAAATTATGTACTTTAGCAATAACTAATAGAAAATATTAATTTTAGCTTTGTTTAGTAGACTTAAAAAAGCTTAAAAGCTATTTTGGTCAGTAAATCGTTTCTAGGAAAACATGAGTAATATATAAATAATGTTCTCAAAAAAAAAATCAGATTAAGCCCCGAAAGAACATGTATCAAGTAAAGCACAAACTATTGTAAGCATGTCAGTATTTCTGTGCGTGATATGAAGTTTGCTTTTCTGGTTGTGTTCTATTATTTGTTGTATAAGCACGTTTTCTCGCCGGAAAACGAAACACGTGATTAAGTACCTCTGAAAAATAGGGGGAAATTCTTCCAGGAGTAGAGTACAATATGATATTTTAATTATTAACAGGTCCACGATGTTCTGGATTCCTCGTTTCTTGAGCTATGAGCATTACTGTGTTATTTTTATCCAACATAGCACTTACATTCACGATTACTCTTGAATTAGGGCTCTTTCAATGTTAGAAGTTGCAGAAAATATGAGAGCAGGCATGCAAACTTTGTTTTTTCGTGGAAGGTAGTTACAAGTAAAATTTTCTGAAACGTTTACATAGTTCATCATTTATATGAATAGTCTGCGACAGCAATCGCCTGATATTTCCAATATTAAACTTATTTCTTCGGTTTTCAAAGTAACGATTGTTTTCTGAATCAGTAAGGTAAAACATTAAAAAGCATCTACTAATGTAAACGGTTACTAAAACATTTCTGAAAATTTTAAAATTATGAGCATTTCCAAGTAATTTATGTCTCCAAGTCTTGGATTTTTTTTCTAATTTTCAACAGGGTGTATTTATTTTTTATATGCAGTTACAAGGTTTTCCAAAGTATTGTATTTTTTCAGTAAAAATCGTTATAATACTATGTGTTTTTTCATACTTAAGCAGCGAAATAAAAACAAGATTTTAGGAAGCTTTTAGTTAATCTGAGTACATTTTAGTCTCAATATAATGAAAACGACTACGGAAATTTAGTCTTTCTTTTCATACCTTAGCATATCTATATAAGTAAACGATTCGTTGTTCATCGGTTGAGTAGACCGCATTTTTCTCACACACACGTTATAAAGAATCCCCAATATTCAGCAACAAAACTTGTTTATATAGTTATGTACGAAGCTATAGAATGGGCTACCTATGCTGTGGCCACCACGGGTATCGAAATCCGTTTTTTAACGTTATAAGCCTTCAGACTTACCTCTAAGCCACTGGGGGCTGTTAGAATAGATATGATACTATGAATTACTGGAAATAAACTATAATAAACACAGATAGAGCCAATAGCAAAAATAAGAGATATAAATATGATACTTCGATGGAAAAATATCTCAAAGATATCATAGAAAATGCATTTATATTTTGTTTTTATTATTCATTAGTTTTTAAACAAATAAACTGCAGTTGTATCACCAGAGGTCGCCAATATACTTTAGGTTTAAAGTATTTGTTATTCTTCAGTTTGTACTTTAGTCCGTTTGTCTTGTACATTTAAGTATATGTGCTAATTTAACTTCACAATAAATGACCTTTCTTTGAAATATTCAATAACCACTTTATCAATAAGATGAGCACGAAAAACCTTAATTGTTCAGCTACACACTTTCAAAATGTAATAAAATCTTGTGAAAAGAGTTTGAAATTATATGAATAATTTGTTTCAGTAGAAAATATTTGTTTCTTTTTTATCTTCGTTTGTTAAATTACTCACAATAAATTATTTTCGTATTAATAGATCAACCAAAGCTCTCTCTTGTTCTTGGAGCTAGTGTTCAGGACGAACAAATTAGAGAAGGGCACAATGTTTATTTTGAATGCAACATAAATGCAAACCCACAAGTTCAAGACGTTGAATGGCTATTTAATGATGAAAAACTCTTCAGTGAACCCTCAAAAGGAATCCTTATAAACAACAAGTTACTACGCTTGCAAAATGTTGGAAAAGAGCACCGAGGGATCTACCAATGTCAAGCTCATAATAGCGTTGGAAGAGGACTGAGCGAGGAGGTTCCTTTAAATATTCAATGTAGGTAGCTATAATTTGATATAATACTAGTATTAGCTATTAATTATAATAATATTTGAGAATTATCATCATCAGCACCGACGTAATTACGTTAAATTATAAGAACTTATGACTTTCCTTCTCTTTTTCTGAGAGTTGTTAGTTTTCTCCTGTTAATTACCCAATACTAAAACTTCAAAATAAAATAATAATTGTATTAAAAATATGACACACATCTGCAATATGACTGAGAGAAACAACATAAGAAGTAATGCTTAAAACATAAACGTGTTTTCTTATTTATATTATTGATTTATAAGAGTGATAAAAAATAATTGATATAAATATTTATCAGTTAAAAGGTGTAAATAATAACAAGTGTTCATGCACTGGAAATCGTTATAATGTATACGTTTTGATACTTGATAACTAACTTATTCAAATTTTATTTGTTATATTGATATATGTATATTATTCATCATTTTGGCTGTTAATCTAACATGTTTGTCTGTAACTAAGCACAAAGCTACACAAAGGAGTATCTGTGTCCTGCCCACCACGGGTATCGAAACCACGTTTCTAGCGTTGTAAGTTCGTAGACCTTCCGCTGTGCCACTGGGGGCATCTAACATGAAGTCAAACCCTTTAAAGATACAAACAATAGCACTTTTATTTCTATCCGTTATTTCTACACATAACTCAGTGTCTTAGATGTAACTTTGTTGAATACATCTAGTTTTTTTTATCTTATGCGCACAAACCCATGTTTTCTAAAATGGATTTCTAAATTAAGTTTCAGTATAAAAAATGATTAAATAAACTTAAACTTAACGTTAGGTTTCATATGGAACGCGTAAGCTTATTAAGTATATTTTTATAAACTATTTATTTACCAACTTGCTCGTGGATCCATGACTTTATTGCTTACAAAATCCCAAATACATGTGAGTCATGTACATAACATTTAACAAAAATATCGCCAATATTGCCATAAGCCAATTACTTATTGTTATTGGGATTTCCTATGTATGCAGTATAGACAATGGGAGATATCATTCAATTATTTTGATGAGTTCCTTACAACGAGTGTTGTAATAGGCAAAAATGTAAAATTTTCCAAAATGGTGATATATATATGGACCACACTTAGTGACGGCTCATCGGAGAAGAAAAAGGCCATTCCTACTCACATAATTTGAGCAAATAAAATAGTCCTTATTTTGTATAGTAATACCTATATTTTATTTGTTGTTAGCGTAAAATTCGTCACAAACTGCACATTTTTGTAGCAACACGCTCAAAAAGCTTTTTGTGCAGCTTTATGACATTTATTGCGGTGATATCCCGTGGTGTTAGGCACAGATTAATTTGCCTCTCGGCTACAATTTATCTATACTTGCGATGGAAAACAGGCGAGATGATCCGAGCCTACTTTGCGAGGTTAACAAGAATTTTGAGGTCGGTCGCATTACTAATGTAACCAATCAGAAATTTATATTAAAGCCACGGGTTATTTTCACGCAAACAATGCTAATACATCATTAAAATTTGTCAAGAAGAATTCGCACATTAAAAGATGCATCATTAAACTCATCAATTCATTTTAAGTAACGTAACTTGTACCTAAATATAGTGAGAACGGTTAAAGAACGTAACTTTGAACTAGTTCTACAAGTGATGCTGTGAAGCAAATGTTTATTATTGCAATGTTAGATTATTTATATATAACGAAGATTTCTAAGGCTTTAACCAATATCTAAGAAAGATGAATGTTAGTTACAAAGATATTTGTAATGTGATTAGTGATAAAATATACATAAGGACATTATAGTATTTTATATGGTTTACACAAAAATAATTGTCTCATTATTAGATTCATTAGATCATTAGATTAGATTCATGTATAGATACTTGTAATCGTGAACTTGCAAGTTTTTAATTATTTCCTTAAAATATTTGAAAATAATTAGTATACTGTTAAAACAGTTTTTAAATATCTAAACAAATGGTTTGATGAATGAGATTACTGTGTAAATTTTGATATGTAATCCATGTATAATAACCTTTCTTTTACAAAAGACAATCCAATTAGTAACATATCTGGTTATTTAAGATGATACGATTGTACAAGACTTGTGTAAGTCGTTTTTTTTTTTATCATTGAATTTCACTTCTCCAAAATCTTACTTTCAACTAAATAATTGCAATCATGATCAGACAGATGGTGTTGTTATGGGCTCAAAATTAGCTCCTAGATTGGCTAACTTGTTTTTATGACATTATGAGAAACAATGACTGAATATTTGTCCTGAGAGTTTAAGAACTGTTAGATATCATTGGTACGTTGATTACACTTTCATTAACTTGAAACAAAAAGAATAAGTGATTTCTCTTTTAAACTATTTGAATAAACAACATCCTTGTTTCAAATTTACGGTTAAAAAGAGGAACATAAACGAAAATTGTCGTTTTTTTTATTAATTATTTATAATACTGGTGACAGTTTAGAAATAGAAACATATCATAAACTAATATATACAAGGTTGTATAGTTATGTTAACAGTTTCACATCTTTTTACTATAAATCACATTTAATAAGTATCTTATTTTATAAAACTTACTAATTGTTAGTAATTATATGTATCTTCATAGGAAAATGCAAAATATAAAATGTTTTTTGAATATAGTTTTCATCTTTAACTATTGTATAATGTCTTGAAACATTTTTAAATGAAGTGTACACCAATTGGAGGGCAAGCTTAGATGTGCTCAAACAATCAAAAATATATTGAATTCAACCTATCCACAAATTTCAGTATTATAGCTTTAAAATCTCTTAAGAATTAAAGATGTTTTTCAAGATAAAGGACAAAATCAACAAATTTTAAAGTTTCTACGTTGTTTATAGATATGTTTATTCTCATTTTGAACGAGATTATGTGGGTCAATAACGAATAAAATAACTTCTCAAGCCTAACATTGGTAATGCTTCAAACATATATTAATACAAGCGTTTAAGTCAAGATTAGAATAATTTTACTATAGTATGCATTTCTAGCAATGAACAAAAAATCCAAATAAAAAAAACATGGCAGACCCAAGGTTTAAAGACATTGGTCATAGACATTCATCTGAAACTTTAGCTACATACGAGGTGACTCAGAAGTCCATTTGTAGGCAAACAAACATTTTATAAATGCAGAGGCACAGGAAATTCATTATTAGTGTTATAGAATAAGGTGTTGTGGCCTACCTTAAGACAATATCTTTAATATCACTCAAGGTTAATTTCAATGATAGATCCCTTGAAATATACAATATGTATCATACACCTAGAAACTTCAATTGTTAAGGTGTAAACAATAACAAATTAAACAGTTTAAGCTAAGTATTACAAAAATCACTTTTCAACAACAATAATTATAAGCATAAATTCAGATAAAGTAAACATCTCAAAATTACTGCGAAGCAGTAGCAAGCAATCAATCTCTGAGTTAGTTCAGGATGTACCCAAATGTAACCAATGCTAATATGGCAGCTTCATTGTCAATATTGATTAGTATTCGTGGCGCACAGTGTTTAAATGTAAATACGCCCGTAGTACGCAACCGCTAACAAACAATTCCTATCATCAAATGCGAAGGATGACGTTCATCTAGGCACTATTCATGATAAAGGAGCTCAGCCATTCTGGTAACACTTTCCGTATAGTACGTCTATGTTAAACTTTTTTTTCAACTGAATAGTACGTTATTGTGTTTGATGATTTTGGACAGCTACAGCAAAATACTTCTGTGTTACCTTATTTGGGAGATTTTTTTTATAAATACTTTTAAATATCTTAGGCCGTTTAAAAGTGCAACGTTTATGCAAAATTCTAGGCTTTCACCTTTAACCTAGGTTTATGTCGCATCCTTTGTGATGGTCGTATATGGATAAAGGTGAAGGAAGCATTTATGCCGTACAAATATTGTTCTTGTTTAATTTGTTATTGTATACACATTTTTCATTGACATTTTGAATGCATGACACATATTAAGAAACTTTGCGAAATACATGACCTCGAATGATCATAATGATATTGTTACAAGGTAGTTCAACAATATTTCCTTGTATACAATGAAACTGTTTCATATATCCCTTCATTTGAGAATTATTATCTGTCAATGGACTCGTGAACATCCCTTTATACGGCTTCCTCTTTTATGATAAAAAACAACATTTGACTTAAGTCAATGAGTTATAACTTTGGACTCCAATGAGGTGAACATATTGAAATTAATGTTACACTGAAACTTTGATTTCAAGGGATAATATTTTGAATGAATTTCCAATATTACCAGCACTTTTATTGTATTTATTCATAGTAGATGTAGGTAAAAAAAAAGTATTTTGGGGTATAAGTTTAAACATTTTTAATTCTAGCACATGTTTTTATAGCAAATTACGTGTACTATATACGTGTATACGTATATACGTGTACTAACGTCCGCTGAACCGTAAATATGCAACACAAATTATAAGGAGAAATAAAATAATAAGAACTAAACAAAATAAAAGTAATTATGAGCAAATTAAATATGAGAATGCTTATCACCACACTGAACTAATTGAGTGATGTAGTAATGTATACGTTCTGCTTAATTAATTCTTAGCGTTACCTCATAATGTTAAGTTTAATTTATGTCTGAAACTGTAAATAAACAAGTTTCCAATTTAGGTGAACTTTGGTATCTCAAAACCACGACACGTTTCCCGTAGTTCATTTCATACAAACGTTTTTCTGGCATATTCCTAATATTGAACTAAAATAATCCTTCTTCTCTGTATTTACCTTAATATGCATGTAAACAAATTTTAGACACTCATTGTAAATATTTACGCAAAAACAGCAATCGCTTGCTACATTGTAATTATAAAGCTTTTTTGAAATGACTAACATAGCGAAAACTCTTCATTCTGGTCAACCGCTGATTTTTATTTATTTATTATACTAAACGAAATGTATTATATTAGTGCACAGATGGCGCGTTTATGTATATATATATAGATATACATATTATAATGAATTGTCGACATGTTTTTGAAATGTACAAAAGACTATAAAGTATATATATATATATATATATACATATCGGAAAGGCCTTAAAATAGGCGGTCAAATCCCACTATTTAATTAAAGTAACTCAAAACTTGATAGTGAGTAGTATTGACTAAGCTGCCTTGTTTCTAGTCTATCACTCCAAATTAGGGACGACTATCGCAGACAGTCCTCGAGTTTTGCACAAATTTCAAAAAACAACATTTACTCCTACATTTAGTTTTTGGTTTGTTTGTGTGTTTGTTTGTTTGTTTTTTCAAACATAAAATGATCTCATACAACACAATATATATATATCATTGTTTTCATTATTGTGTTGTCAATACATCGGATGTTATTTCTAGCATTTAACTTCTAACATCTTCAGGGATTATATTACCCTAAACATGATGTATACAGAAGAAACATAGCTGAAGCAGAAGAAAGTTTATTACTAGACCCATTAAACATTTATCAAGCTAAAGACAATAAAATAAAGTTTATACGTTAACTTACGAGGTCTATCGGATAATATACTTACATTTATTCAATCGAATGTAATTACAGGTGTCATTAACTTTGATAAGTAATGTAGGCTAGTTTTACTTGTTATTTATCATCAGTTAACACAAAATCAGATAGTGAACGAAAAGGTAAGGTTTATTCTATAATCCCATTTATTGACAGAAATACAGAATTAATTAAATTAGAATTTACACTTAGAGAATCTTTTGTACAACTGTTATTATCTAGCACTTGCAAAATTATATACTAGACTATTATTTCTAAGTGAGAGTAAAAAAAGAATGTATAAAAAATATGTCATCCATACTATATCTGCTATACTCAGTGCCGACGCGGCCTTTCGCCAACACCAGGGTTCTTCCGGCCGACTGGGATACGATAGACGTAGTAAAAGGAGCATTTGAAGTAGAATCTTTAATTATAATTAAGAGTTAGATATCATAATCTTTGAGGAGTTACACAACATGTTATCCTCTCAATGCTAAGGTAATTAATCTCTTTACATTTATTTTCCCATTGAGTAGCCTTGACAAAGTAAATAATAAAGATTTGAGAATATTATTGAACAAAGGTCCTAAATTATGGGACGTCCTAAAATTAAACGAAACACAGTAAAAATATAATTAGCAAATCATTCAATAACATTTTACTTAAAGTGAGAGCAGACAAGAGAACGTAAAAGTAACCCTATTCAGAAAACGGTAAAAAAAGTTAAAGGTATAATGATAAACGCATAACTTAAATATATATGTTTACTACTTACAACAACGAACATACTATCAGTACGAAAGAAGTTATTGATTGTTTAAATTATTTGTATTGTAGATAAGACATCACCCCCCCCCCACCGATAAATCAAATAACAACTTTGTTTTCATTTGTAAAACATTAAATGTTGCAACTTATAAAAAAGCTAGGTTTTTCGCTGAAAAACATTAAACATTCGGGTGAAAAGGCGTACAAACACGTTAAAATAAATTATTGTTTCATCATATTATTGTTTACATTCTCTAAGTAATACCAATACAAACTAAATAATGCCACTTAACTTTGCATTTCTAAACAAACTAAAATAGCATACAAATACATGTTTATTGTCGTTGCTAAAAAACGCTACAAACTAAAGATATGTCAACTCTAATAGGTTATGGTCTGAAATACATTAAAGAACATTTAAACAAATACTGTAATATCATCAAAGAGAGAACCAGTATTAATCCGTTCAGCATCATCAGTAATTCCATTGAATGTAAAACGAAACTTAAAAATTTTGAGGCTAAAATAATATAAACTTTTGATTTTAGTAATCATTAGTCTCTCTATTTATAAAATTAAAAAGTTTTTCCTCAATAATTTCAAAATAATTTCATAATTCTGGTACGTTAGTGCTTTGCATCAGTAAACACAAATGGTTCTATGACAATTTCACTCACAAAAAAATACAAATGTTTAATATTAACCGAACTCATGCAGACTATGTATTTTTTAGTTGACAGCATATTTGTGGAATTCAGCCAACATTTCTTCCAATAAATACAAAGACTTGCAATGTGAGGTACCTTCATCCCATAAGTTGCAGATTTATATATCTTCGAATATAAATGTTCATATATAACAAATGTTACTAATAACAACTCTGAATGATATACTGGTGATATTATTATACCTAATTATCAAGGTTTTCTTGTCACAACCGAACAAGACTGTCAACCAGAGCTAATTCTGGAGAAAAAAAAATCATTACAAACAAAGCACATTTTCAGAGTTTTCAATAAAACCGACACTGATACACTTTTCATATCCAATTACAAATATTCGAAATAAGTTATGTAACAATTTTAACACTCACAGCATACAATATAATGTGTTCTACATTACAAGATCTCTTGGACAAGGCTCGTAAACTAAATCGCATTTTTCACAAACGAAGTTGATTCTATCGCATTATTTTGAGCACCACATCTATTCACTTTTGCGAGAAATTCAGCAATGTTCTTGGTACTAATTATGGGTTAAACGTTTTATAGAGTATCATGACCTTTCCGAAACTTATACGTCTATACTTTAACTTCTTTGAAATTAAGGTAATATTAAACTTTTATAGTGCATTGACCACAATTACTTATACCTCCCTTTAGTTTAAGCACTTACTATATACAGTTAGTACAAGCTGTGCAACAACTCAAGTAATGCTATAACGTTACATCATTAGTTACGTTACATTAGTTTTTACTAATTACTTAACTGTTATATTTACTGTTTCTGTAATTTCCTTTTATTATTATTATTGAACCTTCACAAATATTGTCGTGTTTACTTTACGTCTTTTACAGAAGATTTCATTTTACTTATTACTTCATGTTGCTCGCTTCATGTGTTTTTGTTAAGTGAAAGAGATAAGTTAAAGTCAGATTAGTATGTTTACTTTACTCTTTTTCTTTCATTTAACATGTTTATATTTTAATTAGAAAATCAATACTCTATCTATTTACTGTACGATTCATTTCTTGATTTGTATCTTCATAAATATTAGTTTTGGACTGTATTATTGGTACCATTTTGTTACTCTACTCTACACTAAACACTAACATGGTCGTAGCAATTTATCTCAAATGTCAAGCTATTCTAACGTTACGCTGTCGGAACCGTTTTTTGGGTTTTCATTGGTCACAAGATATTTCTAGGGAGAACTGTTTAACGTTTTTCTTTAACGTTGTTATAGTGGTGTTACATTGTTCAACGAACAATAAATCTACGACGGTATTGAAGCTAATAACTAGTGTTTGGGTGTTCAGTAAGTAAATTATACTCGGTCTATATTGTAATGTTATTTTCATTAACAGTATTCTTTATAATGTTTAATATACCTTGTTTTATTAGCATTATTTTTATTATACTGTTATTATGCAGATCATTTTACATTGTTAGTTTGGTATATTCATTTTCATAACTAGCTTAAATCTTCTTAGCTAGCCAAGTTTCATGATAAATTGCCCCCAGTAGCACAGCGGTATGTCTGTGAACTTACAACGCTAGAATCTGGATTTCGATACCCGTGGTGGGCAGAGCACAGATACCCCATTATGTAGCTTTGTGCTTAATTACAAACAAACAAACGTGAGAAATTATTGGGTTTACAGTCGAAAATACTGTTAACAGCTACCCAACTTATGAAACAATGTATTCTAATCTTTACAAGTAAAAACAGTACATTTAGTTAGCTATACTCATTATCGGGTTAATTTGTATTTGTAGTTTGATTTAAGTATGTAGCTTGCGCTGTACGGAAGTTAATTCTTTTCTTCACAAGAAAATGTCTTCCTTTTATTAGTACTAATGGTATTCAATAAAACATGTTTGTCTTTAACATTTTTAAACTCTCAGTTTGAGAGTGTTTATCGGATAATATCCAATGATTCCAGGAAACAAGTCTATTTTTTTTTGCTTAACAGTATTACCGTAGTATCACAAAACAAAGATGAAACTATACAAACTTTATGTTCTTTTAAACGGCCCTCGCTTGTTTAGTATCTAATCCATTTAACAATGCTATCACTTTTTTAGTTGTTGTTTTTTTCTAAATGTTCTGTATTCACTTTTAGTCCTTAATCATTCCAGCACATTAAAAGCCATACTTTGTGCTTATATCAGGTCACAACAAAACAAGTGTTTGTGTTTCGATGTCAGATAAGGAATTTCAGCTTTTCTTCCACTTTTTGGTGTTAGCAAGAGAAACTTCTTGAAATTGCAATAATAATTCCTCTGACATCCTTTAGCGATTATAAGAAGAGACCCTCTTTAAGGAGCGCTGAGGTTGTTACAAGACATAGTAGGTTTTGTTGACAGCACAGTAACTATTGATGTTTGTAGTTTAAAGCTCTGGATAACAACTCACCTACCATATAAAAACGTAGTAACTCTATTTTATTTTGTAAGACACACTAATAATACAGGCCTGCGAATTCAAACTTCATAAAAGTTGGTTTGACTTTAATAACGGATTTTTTATAATTGAGCTACGCATATTTCGAAAATAATATTTTTTGTTTTTCTATCACGTAAGGTTTTTTACAAATCGGGAAGGAAAAAAATGTTACTTAGATCAAATTATTTTTTTCGTTTACCACAATGAACATTTTATATTATTATGTTTGTTAATAAAGATACAAACAAACTGAAGAAGAGGGAAGAACACTGATGTCAAAAGAATATCCATCCTTATTTATCCTGATTTTTCGGTGAAATCTACGTTTTTTAGTCTCAAAACTACGTGTTGTGGTCTTTCTTTTATGTATTACGTTAAGGCGTTTTGTGAAAAATCTATACGTGATGGAGAAAAATGGATATCATTTTCGGATTCGGCGTACAGGAATTATCGTAAAACATGTAAAAATGTCAAAACAATAAAAACATCGCAGGCCTGTGCAATTGTTCTTCAATAAGAACATACTGTACTTGTCTATTAAGAAAAACTCAAATCTTATAATTGGCAACATGTATTCGAATTGGATATAATAATACAACATCCATAAAGTTTTTAAAAAATAAACGTTTGAAATCGAGATATGCACCACCTCCGTATACATGTAGTATATTTGACATTATTGAGCTACACGTTACAGTTCATTATAGTAATCACATCTAATATCAATAATGAAAAAAGACATGCCCAATTATTAGTTCATTATTATGTAAAAATGGCATCGGAACATTATTAGAACTTATCTTAAGATTCATATAGAAATTGTGTACATGTAACATATATATTATTTTTCAAAATATCATTGCGAATTAGTAGTGTCAATATTCTTCGCAATATTGTTTAAACAGGATTTCACACAGACATTATGCAAATATTTCAGTACTTCATAAAACTTTTGTTTAAAAATAAACTTACTGTGTGATTTCTGTGTGATTGGACTGTTGAAATTGGTACTGAAAAACCGTCATCTTCGTACACTAGATAGATTATTGCGAGCATAAGAGAGTAGTGGTGGATGCACAGCTGATAGAACATGGCCGGACGTGGCGACATTGAATGTAATGACGTAATGAGTCTCCAAAATTGTTTTAATGTAATGCACTCAATAATGCTAAAAGAGATACAATAATGAATGAATTTAGATCAAAGAAAGCGGAACATAGTAAAATTAAACTCAAAGACATACATGTTTCGTCTTTAGCTTTGCAACAGATGGCATTATTCGCTACTTTGTAAGGAAATTATGTTACATTTTGTTGCAGTAATTTTTCATCATTATTGTAGCAATTGCGATTGCCTCTTGATTAATGTAATAATTGATTTGTTCTGAATTTTTTGATATTCTTGATTGGTTGATTGATTGCCAGTAATTACTTATATTGAAACGCCTGAAAATAGTTACTGAACAATAACTTGTGGACGAAAATTATTCGGTACACGCAATACAGTAATAATGTGCTGCTCCCCAGTAACAGAGCCGGTATGCCTGCGGATTTAACACGCTAGAAACTGGGTTTCGATACCCGTTGGTGGGCAGAGTACAGATAGCCCATTGTGTAGCTTTGTGCATAATTACAAACAAAGAAACAATAACGTGTTAGTATACCGATCTATAAGTATGAATATGTATTTTGCGACAATCTAATATGTTATCTCGTTACCATATCAGAAACGATTAATTATGAGTCTCTTTCATTTTAATAAAACAACTTATAAGCTAAACTGCATAATTTATATTGAAAAGATAAACTTTTCAACTGAATATACTGCAAAGAGTTATATACTAAAATCTATCTACTATTTATTGTTCTACACGTTGAAGTTGAATAATTAGGCATTCATCAACCTTCTAAGGTTGTGTTCTTTCCTGTTATCAATTACTTGTGGACGTAAGAAGGAATGACCACCTTAGTTAACATTTTATCTGCTTTAATGATCGTGGTAAATGAAATCCTAATGCCATTTACTCAACACAACTTTAAATTTATGACTGTTTGGAAATGAAAGCGTAATCAAATGTACATTTATTACATCAATAAACTTTTGTTAGAGACTCATCTTACGACGTGTATACAAGCATATCAAGGCTCTCCCCTCTTATCTTCTAACTTACACGCGAATATGTTGAAATATAAAACAATAACATTTTGATATACATATATAACGGAACACATTTGGGAACCACCAGACAGTTGTAATATAGTTAGCTTACACGTATGTGTTTCATTATATTCATATATTAATATTTTTTGCTGTTTTTCTACATTAAGGTAAATTAATTTTGTCGGTAGAAATATGTGTAGAATATCGTACTCTGGAACACAAGATAAGGAGTGATGTATAATACTAACTGTATACTGAATCCGTTACCTCGTAATGGATAAAATATCATCTTAAATTTCTCAATAAGTCACGCAATGAACTACGCATGTGAAATAGAAATTCACCTTAATTTTCTGTTGGAACAAGATTCTGGATTTTCATATTCTGTTACTATAATTGAAGGAGATAGATTCCTTGCATTGAAAATTCCCTAAAAGGTACAAAAAATATTTTTGTCTGAGTCCAGTCAGATCAATAACAAATTACGTTACATACGAATGCATAACGTTTTAATATCTGCCTAAGAATAAAAAAAAACACTATGACGAAACATTACGGAAATGTTCTTTTAATGAATACTTCGTCACTTCCAGTGAATATGACATATTTTCTATTTGAGAAGTTTATTAGATTTTGATACCACATAGAAAATACTAGAAATCTTGTATTTGATAAATGAACCAACTTATATTACTTTAAACCGTTCAGTGGTTAGGTTACGATGCATAACCGGCTGATGTTATTATTCGACGTTGTGTACAAAACATTAGTTTGAGTGTAAGGGTGCAAATACATTTGATTTTACATTCACATATGTTGAATAAAATATTCTAACTTCGATGCTCTTTTTAACTACTTGTAGCCTTAGAATTATGGATATTTTTTATTTCTTCAGAATGACATGAAAACCAATTAATTATTTTTTACATATGAAAGAATAGATCGTTGTATCATAAATTATAATGGTAAATAAGTTGAATGCAGTTAACATAGATTAAAAATACAACAAATTATCTTCATACAAAATGATGTCACCCTAACATTTTACAAAGCTCTTGGTAAGTATATAACGTTCCTTCAAAATTTCTTTCTCTCGCCACAGTTAAACCGAAATTTGATTAGTAATTAAATATTGAAGTGGTAATTTAACTGCGAATAATTTTAAATATTGTAGATAAAATAGATAACGAAAAAACCTCACACACACATAGAAACAGTTTGTCGTTTGTATAATACCATGTTGTTTAATTGGTTTAAGTGCTTAAAGCAGTACTTTTTGTTTGTATTTTATAAAAATTTACATTTATAAGTACTGAATTACTTAAAATTAAGACAAAAATAAGATGCAATCTCCTTTTCAATGCAATTAATTGGGCGGGTCGACATCACTTAACAATCTATCATAAGTAAGATCTATAATTTAGCAACAAATTAAAATAGAATTTATTATTTCTAACGTCTTCGTTTCCATCCTGAGGTATATTTTTTCAGTATATCAATATAAACATAATTTACCAAATATCTCTGAAATACTTAAAACAAATGTTCTAGAGCTTATCAGTTTCAAGTTCAGATAAATATCGAAATATCAAGACACGTGTGTTTTTGTTCGTTTTTTTTTTTCTTGTATTTAAAAATAAACCTGCCACTAGGTGTATTGTTCATCTATAAATGTGGATGTGAAAGAGTTAAGGCTTGAATGTTGACTTTTCGGAAACATGGTGTATCATGCAGTTATGTCCTGACTTTACACGTCAGAAATTATAACAGTAATCGAAATAAAATTATGAATATTGTGGAAAAGTTAAAAGACTGTTCTATAAAAATATTTATAAATTATGGCATATAATAACAAGAGAATACAGTTAGATCAAAAATCCTAAGTTAAAATCAAGCATTCTTTTTTATTTTTCTGAGTAAAGTCTGAATATGAAGGTAATTTAAATCCCGGATGACACTGACTATTTCCTCAGTAATAAAAAAAATCAAAGAAATTAGAAGAAATATAGTCCGTTTCTGATTTTTCTGCAAAGCTACACAAGGGCTTTCTGTACTAGACGTCCTTAACTTTGAACTGATAGACTAGAGGGAATGCAAGTAGTCAACACTACTCGTTAACAACACTTAGACTACTTTCTTATATAAGTGAAATTTGACCATCAATCTACGGCTATAAAAAGCAGAGCGCAATTTTTCTGCAACAAGACTGGAACCATGACCCTTTTACTCATAGTTCAGCAAACTAACCACTTGGTCCGAAATAATAAAGAAATCTGAAGCTGTATGATAAAATCGATTACTTTCGTATCAACAGTCACTGTTTGGTGTACGGAGTGTCTATATTAAGCTTACAGTTTAAACTCATTGTACCATTCGTGCAAAATATAAGCTAAGTTTCAGAGATTATTAAAGTTTGGTGTGTATACAAAGCGAATTCTAAGTAATATTTTCGTATTATAGAAGTTAAGTGATATTTGTTTAAAGTCAAAAATAAAGTAATACCTTAGGTCCAGGATTATATCTACCATACATACGAAGAACAACGTTTCTTAAGATTTATCAACGGATAAGATTACAGAAATGTAACTACAGTACCACGTGAGATATTCAGATATAAATGTTTCGGTGATATCTATCAAAAAAGGAAATTCTTAAACCAGCGCTTGATGTAGTACCTTCGAATACGTGTTATTTTCTAAATTGCGAGATATTCATAAATAAGTAAAGTTGAATTATATATAAACATATTTATATAATTATTTTAGAACAATGCAACATACTTAGTTTCGTAAACAAAAAGACTCTATGCAACATATTGTGTTTCATGGGAAAAAAGGGGGTCTATCTTGCTCATATTCAAATACATATGTTTATATATTTTATATGCGAGACTTGTGTTCCCTGCTAGAAATACTGAAACACGCATATTTTTCAATAGAGTAGATAAATAGTCTCAATGAATTTAAAATAATGGGTTTACTACAACTCTGTAAAACAAAAATTGGACGTTTTATAATGCATTTCAGTCCTTTATAAAATAACTCAAAGTTGTTATAATTTTTAGTTGATGCCGATATTTGCAAGTATTTGAAATGAAAATTCGAAAACTTATCGGACATGCAATTTATTTCAGTCGATAACACTCTTAGCAAAACATGTTATGGTAAATGAAAAATACTTAAAACTGGGATATGGTGAACCACAAACAAAAAGTTCAACATTAACAAAAAGCTTAACATTCTGTCTCTTCTTGACCATATTTTAATTTTTTTAATATTTAACTTTTGATTTACTTGAGATATCTCCTTCTTTATCAAGACGCATCATGTTAGCGACCACCTAGCTCTGCGAGTATTAAACAGCAGAAGTCATACCTATAAAATGTTCTACTGTATTTTGAACATTTTCGTCCTCCATAATGTAAGTGCTATGGATTATTATCAATTTGTTTGATAACTGACAAAATGTATTGTATACGACGGTTTCCAAATTACTGTTGGTAAACTGCAACAATGGTAACAATATGTAACTGGCAGATATGACTAAACACGCTTTCTTCTCTGTGGATCTATTTATTGCATCGATGATAACAGTAACAATTGTGAAATTAGAAACAGTTGATTATGTTAAGTAGTATGTAAATTTCAAAGTAGCGAAAAGCACCTAAATATATTCTAAGTGATGAATACAGCTAACGGCACATAAAAGTAAGCATAAGCTTCTCAAAGACATCTAGAATTAATATTTCAAGATACAGATAAGTTCTTCCGATTCATGCTGAATTTGTTTAATCTTGTTTGCTCACGTCACCTTTAAAAGTTTGAAATTACTTTTGTTTTTGTGACAGTTTTACATCATTAATCATACTCTTATAAGGAATCATCATTTAAAGGTATTATTATGAACAAACAATTTAATATACAATTATCAGACCCATTTATGCGTACTCTGGCACAGCTTAAATCTTATCAGTAGTTATAAGAGTTCAAAGTTACTTCAAGATCTTTGCAATTAGAAGTTACGAAAGATTGGATATATAAGCTTAATGTGATAAAAATATGTTATTAATTTCCTTGTTAAATCTAAAAATGGGGACATTATTAGTAAATGACAAATAGAGGCAGTGTACGTAAAGCACATTTTTGTGCTGTGATTGAAGTTTCTATGAAGAAACAAATATAATTCAACTAATTATTTAGTGTAAATTTGTGAAAAAATCTTTGAACAATTCCAAAATATATACGTGTTAATATTTGTTAAAATTGATAAAATTACAAAATATCATTACAATGGTTCAAAAGTTTGATAAAGAGTAAATAAAATTGTATTTTATGCATGTCATACTGATAAGAGTGAAAATATTTTACCGTCAATGAGAGCTATAAATAGAACTAATAAATAATAAATAATGCATTTTTATTCATGCAGAATATTTCTAATCTTTGAAAACTGAGAAGCCTAAAAAACATTTCAAACAATTGCCTTATTACTACCCTAACTAGCTGTTTTATTAGGATCTATTACCTAGTCTTCATACATCCTATCTTTCTCCGTGATAATATACCAGCATAGACTCTATGAGGTCGCAAGAAGTTTTGTTTCATTGGAGCAAATTCGGTGAGGAGTATGGTCTCCGACTGATTTAGAGATGTTGGGATACGATTACGGTTGAGATGGTGGCATTAAAATTCATACCAAACATGCCCAATCACAATAAAATTAAATGATGGTGCTAGCCAAGAAAAATGATTGAAGTCATTGTCATGCTTTTTGAACTAATCTCGGTCAACGCATGGGCAATGGATTGTTACGTTATCGTCTTCAAAGAACCCTTGCTCATCAGAATGAAAGTGCTGCATTGTGGGATGACGTAATCTACAACAGCTTTCAGGTACACTTTGGACATTGTTAGTTCTTCTAAAGGAATTAGTATACCCAACCTCTGTTGCCAGAACATTCCCCTCAACATTATATTACTTCCAGCAGCTTGCTGTCAGAATACCACAAGCACGATCAAATTCCTAACCTTGTATTTACTTTCCACTCATTGCAGAAAAGGAAGTAAAGAGTCTCATAAGACCAAATTCAGATGCTTCCACTAATTCATTGTTTTTTTTCCTATTAAAATCTGAGATATATGATTTTCTGACTACTTATCGGCTGCCGCACGATAGCTAATGTAATGCCCTTTACATGGATCACAGCTGAAGGGAGTGGTCAACTGGGACAAAGCCTGACGTATTGTGTATCCTTCAAGCCTGGTAAATTGTTTTTCCTTCACTGTGTCACTAGCAGTTGGCAGCCATATTGTTATGTAGTGCCTTTCGATTGCCATTGTTAAAATACTCTGATGTTCTTTGAATGTTAAAGAAGCAGTATCCAATAACAACAACCCTTCTAGGTACGCACCCACTAATATGACTGTTATAACCGTTTGAATATTGGAAATATCGTTGTTCTTACCCAGAACTGTGCACATTAACTATGATATATGGCAATATTTCTGCATTTATATAATAGTACCAATGAATACCAATAACCTAGTACATTACATGATCAATTTATTGTGTACATGCGTGTAATTGGGGTGTTCTACAAATAGAGTGAATCATTTTAACAAAGTGGCCAGTTTATGTATCTCGTATGATTACTGCTAGAAAGTTGTAAGTTAAAATGCATTACTTAATAAAGTAAAACGAATTTTCCTCTGAATTGAATAAATAGGAAACAAAGAATTTTTTTCTACTTATAAAATCAAAATATATACAGTATGGTCTTATCATGCAAATATAATACAAATATATAATATTGTAAACATGGAATATCAAGATTATTTGTTTTTTGTTAAGCGCAAAACTACACAATGGATTATCTGTGCTCTTCCACCCATGTATCAAAACCCTAATTTTAGTGTTATAAGCCCTCATAATTACCACTGACCCACCAGCGAGCAACAAGAACAAGGTTGTAGTAATAAAAATAAAGCTTTTTATATAGAGTTTAGTGACAGTCACCAGAGGTCATTAATGTCTTGTCTACATTTCTGTACTACACAGTATTGGGTGTTTAACGGTGCATATTTAATGATGTTTTCTGTTGAAACTGTGGTTGTTAATACTAAACATTGAATACCTACAAATGGTATTTTCATAGAACTGAGACATACAAACCTCATATACTCCCCTAAAATGCTTGGTACACACACACACACATGTATATACACAACTGGTCTAATACTGCATATTGTGTGACGAGAGCACAGGCGAAAATTCAGCCCGATATAACAATGATGAAAAAATTTAAAACCTAAAACCAAATATCGAATGTGAAACTTAAACCTGAAACTGTTTCTCGCACAAAAATATCAAAGTTATAAAATTCATCAAAAAAATATCCTCTTTCACTCCAGTAACACTTACACAACAAGAAAACTAAAACTTCTGCCATTTGTCAAGAAATTACAAAAGGGGTATAATTTTGATAGGAAAACGACTGTTACAATATCCCCCCAAAGTGTTGTAGATATCCCATCTAACAGATATAATTCAGAAAACGCACGTGTACAACAGGACAGCTAGCCAGGATGATTAGATAGAGGTTAAGTATTGGTGCTTTAACCCACAACTTCTCAGTACCGACTAGCACTCACCATCCGCAACTGGTTGTGGGTACGATAGGTCGCCCCTAAAAACCATTAAAAAGATGTTAAATTAGCATAATAGTAGAAATTGATCAGTTATTAAAAACTACGGGAATACTTCTCCATTATCATGTAAAATATTAACTTCACCAGAGTACACTTATGTGTTAGTAATTTACACTGTGACACTGGTTGTCATCCAATACATCAGAAATGTCAAACCAGTATACATCCTATACAAGTACAGGCAGTCATACTGTGCCAAATAGTAGTAGTAATGTGTTCCAGTCATGGCTTCCAAAACTGGAATACCGCTTGGCAAGCGGGTGATATCAAAATTTTGGCAGGTCAAAGATATTCCATGGGAAAATTTGTAGCAAGACTCCATGTTTAAGCAAGTCTGAAGAGTGTACAGGAAAATGGCACTGTTCATAATAGAAGTGATCGAGGTAAAAAAACCAAAATCTCCGAAATTGTTGTGAAGTATCTCAGTGTATATCATTTCATGAAATATACGATGGCTTACTACAAATCTTACAAACTACCCAATAGAAGTGTAAATGTTACCTATTGAAAATTAAGATAAACATTAACACGAGGTGGTCCCGCTGGACGTGTAGTTGCTCGAAAACTGATAACTAAATGGTAGAAATGGGCACCGAACCAAGAACAGTGGAATGAGAAAAGCTGAAGACGTGTGCTCTTTAAAGATGAATCCGAGTTCACATTTTTCAGCAATACTCAACAATAGTTTGTTCGACGATGGAGAGAGAATGACATTGTAATCGATGGACAGCCCCCAGTGGCACAGTGGTATGTTTGCAGACTTATACTAGAAACCTGGTTTCGAAACCCGTAGTGGGCAGAGCACAGATCGCCTTTTGTGTAGCTTTGTGTTTAATAACAAACAACAACAACATTAATGGACAGCATCTAAAGTGAAGTATGGTTAGGGATCCGTACAAGTCAGAGGCTGCATCCAAGCCAATGGTGTCGGTAATCTGTACACAACTGATGGCATCCTGACTGCTGACAAGTACAGGTTAACCCTGATCGATTATGTTCTTCTCTCAGAAACATAATTAATCATCGAGCGGGAATTCATATTCCATCGATGCAATGAGCCTAAATAAACAAAATTTGTGTTGAAATGATATCTTGAAGTTAAAGTGGCCAATGGAACACTTACTATCACGGATCGACTTAATAAAGTCCTTATATAGACATTAGTAAAGTTGTGTGGATTTGTGTAAAACCAAGATGGTCAAAATGCGATCAAATAGCTTGATAGAATTCTGTAGTGTAATACAGGACAATATTTCTTAGCATGCAGTGATAAACTGTGACGGCATGAAAACAATTTCTATCTTCAGTATAAGACAAAGTGTTTCCTTACAACATACTATTGCATTACACAACTTATTCGTTTTTCTTTTCTATTTTTTGTTTTAGTGTTTTACACGCTTAATAAGTTCACCATCTAGTTACCATGGTATATTGTTTTTCGTTTCCGTATGTATAGGGCTTGTATGTTTCCATAATTAGCTCTATTATTGGATATATATGTCTTTCTGTGTGTGTGTTGTGCCTTTATATAAGCTATAAGCTATCTTACCAGAAACATCCGAACATGTATTCATATCATAGAAAGAGCACAAATTATGACTGCACTAATTCAATGTAGCGTTACCCTTGAATTGGATAATTGCTACTATTCTGAGAAGCATGATGTTAGCTAGTTTCCGACATGTGTATGATAGATTTTACCTAAAGTGGTATTCCTGGAACTCGGCCCTTTAATGTCGACTGGAAGGCTATAGATTAATAACCCCAAAATTAGCTTCAAATGGGCAACTGAAAACTAATTTATTAACATGAGATCTCCCAATACTTATTCTCTGAGCGAAATATTTGTAAGTGTAAACGTAAACAACACATAGAAGCTGTTAGTTACAAATACCTTTCTTACAGTGTCTTAGAGTTGATATTATGTACCAACTTAAAAATGTCGTTGTTGATGATGTTATTTATAAGGTTCGTGGCATGTTCATTTCACCTAATTTTCGCATTAAGCTCTTCGGTTGGACCAAAATATAGTTAATAAGATTATCATGTAGACTCTGTTTGTGCTTATCATGAAATTAGGGCACAGTTCGTACTTACTTTGGGGTAAAGGGCAGAAGTTTGATGAAACAACACATTGGGCATGATAATTATAACTCTGTTATAGCTCCTGGAATATGTTCATTTAAAATTTCTTTGTGCCCATGGGGATTTATATGATACTTCAAAGACGGATTCCTCGCGTTGAATATAATAGCCCATACAACAAAACAGCTGACATAAAATAGTCTCATTTGAAATTTACTTGTTATCTGCAGATCCAATTCCGGTCAGCATCTTCTAATATTTTGCGATCAGTTATCAAAATTATAAGAAAGCATATATGGGCTGCATATCTCACTTCTACGAAAAACATGCTGTACATGCCGTTCTTACAAGTAGCACATATTCACATGTGACTATAATGGATACAGTCGCAAGTATGATTTTCACAATTCCAATTACAAACCGCATACAGCATTCCAGCAACAGTTATCCAGACCTAAACCATTTTTACATGTTGTATGATCAAGTTATTAATAGTATGTGTGTTGCTTCCAGCAGACTAGGTCGCAAGTGATCAGGTATTACAACAGTTTCATGTGCAGATATTCAACACTTCCAGCACTTTATAATCTCTCCTCTCTCGAGTTTATAAATCTCTGACATTTTACGAACATCTCAACACTACTAATATGCCGATGTTTTGTTTCACTGTATTTATACTCACTTAGAAGCCATACAGATTATAAACCTATTCAAAAAGGTAGCCGGGTACATTTATATTTAAAAAGTTTGCTCGTATACTTCTGGTCCTTCTTATTATCTAATTTGTTTTTCAAATATTATTACTTTCTTTCATTTTTTTCATGTGTATTTGCTTTGAATATGTAACGGTTTTTTAAAGTAGTAAATATGATTTTTGCACACGAATGCATAAGAGTTTCTTCTATTACTGATACTTACTACTATAGGACACTAAAATAAAATACCATAGGCTAAATATCCCAAAATGCTATATAAAAGAACAATAAGGTTTAGTATGCAAATTTAAGACATCTTTTTAGCAATAGCATTTACCATGAATGCTAAAGTATTGTTTTTTTTTTCTTACTTCTTCCCTGTTGTTTTATTTATACTTGACTTTTCATTACTATATGATCATATATGCAATCCTGTGACGTTATGCATCATCAATTCTCACAGTTCTGATGCATTTTTACTACGATTTCGGTTGAAAATATATTTTACTTTAATGTCAAGCGTGGCGTAAGCGGTTAGCGTGCTGTACTCTGGACCTTCGGGACCTTCATTCGCTTCTCGTTACCACAAGAATAATCGTGCTCTGCACTTTGAGGTTGTTGTTGCGTCTTTAAGAGCGACACTCATATCCACTTTACGTCACACAAGAATAGCCCAAGAGTTGGCGATGGGTGCTATTGACTAGTTGCCTTACTCCTAGTCTCTCAAAATCAAAGATGGTCCTTGAGCAGGTTTGAGCGAATGTCCGAAAATAAACAAACACAACTTTTACCTGCTCCTTAATTGATTTTGTTGAACAATGACCAAGTAGGAAAAATACCAGCTTTGGAGGGTGTACGTAGAAATAGGAATAAGAGATAACAGAAACCTATTTCGTTTCGCTTCCTCTATTAAGCGATCGTAGCGGATGAGTTGAATTAATTAGGTACATCCTGAAATCTCAGAGGGCATGTACACGTGGCATTCTATAGTTGTGAAACTCCTATCTTCACTACTCTTTGTTGCATTACAACAAAGGACATCAAGGTTACAGTTTGAAGATATTCTTACTTTTTATCCAGTACGTTAGTCAGACAGAGCATCCGGTTGTACTTCATCGTACATTATTGTATATTGTATACTGGTATTACAATAATTTTTAACTTTTCCTCAAGTAGTTAATTGATAACTGGAAATCAGTTGTGCATGCTGATAACATCGAATATTGGCAGTATTGCTAAGTATGATCAATCATATTTAGAAATGGAAATTAAAACTTACAATAACGAGTTCTGATTTAATTCAAGCTCAAGAAAACCTTTGATACACATATCTTAATTGAATTAACTCACAAAAACATTTTCTAATGTATTATCTTTAATTCACAGCGATACTGCTAGGGACGGGAGCAAACTTTAAAGTATATATATATATATATATATATATATATATATAT
>NW_013665612.1:1058964-1069555 GCF_000517525.1 Limulus polyphemus
CCGTCCGTACGACGATACTTAATTTACTACTAAGCGACGTACTAGTCTAGGGTACGGAGACGAAACGTTAAGTATATATATATATATATATATATATATATATATATGTCTGTGTGTATTTATGTGTGGCATAATTAGTAATAGAAATACTTTCAATTTAATCATTGCACAAATAATATATAACTGCAAAACTTCGTGCAATGAAAGCAATTTACTGCTCACAAACAACAATATAATACAAATTCGTTTCACTTTATAAAAGTTATCCTTCAAATCATACGTTTATCTACCCTATTTATGCAATTAAACTACTTAAATATGGAAGGAAAAATATTATTTTATTCAAATTTAACTCTAGTGGTTTTTCCTATCCTCTCCACTAACTTATCGATAAAAAATACAAAATATAATCTCTGAGAACGTCTGGGACAGCGGTAAACCTACGGACTTATAACGCTAAAATCCGAGGTTCGATTACCCGCAGTAGACACAGCGGATAGCCCAATGTGGTTTTGTTCTAAACACAAACAAACTAAAAACTTATTAAAACCTATGGATGAATATTGTGTGAATAGCCATATATATTTATGTCGTATATGTATTTTCGTAGAATCAGTTTCCATTAAAAATCAAAAGTTTTGTTACATTTTGTGGGAAGCAAGACATTCTCAGATAATTTCGTTTTTATTTTTCGTCTTTTGATCCATACGTTACACGTCTTAATGTGTATACTCTAGAAAAACACATAGAGCCATTAGTTCAAATCCATGAATATTTTAGGGATTCAAGTTTCAAATTTATCATGAGTTACAGAACTGAATCTCAGAATTGTTAGTTTTCGGTTTCTTCTAATGCTTTGTAAACATTTAGAAATTAAGGCTGCTTCATAAAAGTATTAAAAAAAGTGATGTGTGCTCGCGCCTTTCCGCAATTTCAAAAAACATAGTCTATTGAAAATAGGGCTTTTTAGAATAGAGAATAATTTTGTTAAAATACAGATGGCGCTGATGTTCATCTATGCGTAAAGGACGAAAAGACTAAACAGTGTAGATTCAATAATGTTTTAACCGTTTGCTATTAAATCGTGATTTTAGTTTTTTGAAATTCACTGCTTCATTAACCTTTTCGCCATCAACTATGGAAAGAAACATGACGTGCAGATTTTCTCTAAACTACAAAGGTGGGCGCGTTTTTATCTGCTTATATAAAGCATTAATGTTAAATACCGTAAGTCACTAATTTTTTGTTTGTTTTTTCTAACAGTATCTTGAACTATAATTGTTGTTCTCGTCAGACGGACATTTATAATATTTTTTTTTCCTTTATCAAGCATGATATGAATTAGCTCTATTGGAAATATGGTGTACTTTCTATTATACCTAAAGATACATTGACCTAAAAGAGTTTTGTGGAAAAAAAATACGTTTCCTTGATTAAAGTGTTATATTATCCATAGATTCTCCAGTTTGTGCTCCTGGACAAAAGTCGGTGTATGGTGTCGGTAGACATGAGAGAGTTCGTATTACTTGCCAACTTGAAGCTGATCCCAGTGATATTACTTTTCGGTGGGGTTTTAATAACTCTCAAGAAAACTTAGACATCGTGACATTTAATAGTTCAGGCCCCATCAGCACAACTTACTTCATACCAAGGACTAAGTATGATTATGGAACTATTTTTTGTCGCGGAAAAAATGACATTGGAGAACAGCGTAATCCGTGTATCTTCAACATTATCCCAGCAGGTAAACTGAAACTTTCGAATTACTTTTAACTATATATTAAAGCCAGGAAATGAGTCTGTTTAAGATTCGCCGTATTCAAAGAGACACACACATAATAAAAGAAACGAAAGAAATAGGCAATTCATATATACTCATTGTTCTAAACAGATAGCGTATGATAACTTGTTCCAAATTAATTTTTGCATTGTTTAAGAACTTTAGTTTTACATATACTTACTAAAATGAAAGAGTTAAGAAATTTTAATTCGGAACTATTTAATCATATTTAGTTAAAGTTTTATACCTTATATAGAGCATTGCAATATAGGTAATCAAATTGGCATTAACAATGTATTAAATTTGAAATGTTTACTTCTGAAACACGAATTTTTTACAGGAAAGCCTGAATCTGTTAATAACTGTACTATCAACAACCAGACAGCACGCTCCTTAAGCCTTGCCTGTGTTCCAGGAGATGATGGTGGCTTGTTACAGCAGTTTCACCTTGAGATTTACAGTAGAAAGTATCCGAGATTATTAGCTAATCTGACATCTCTCGATCTTCCGGCTTTTGAGGCTATTGGTCTACCATCTGGCAGTCCTTTGAGGATAATTGTTTACGCTTCCAATGCCAAAGGGAAGAGCGAGGAAGTAACTTTAGCAGCCAGCACTCTCTTTGCTGCCGAGAAGCATACAGGTACGTGAGTTAGGAACTGTTAACAAAAACGTCAAAGTTAGTTTACTATAGGCATCGAGCTCAAATGTAGAAGAGCAAAAAGTAACAAACTACACTATACATATTTATACAGTTTTTTGTCATACCCTAGCTGGAACATGTCTGTAAAATATTTTAATCATAATAACAACGTTCAGTCACAAACAGCTGATATTGTTTTGTTATTATCATTAATATTGCAACAAGCAGAGTTGCATCGCAAATAAAATGTGGAAGCAGAATAAGTTAAGTCTAGGACAATTAGTTTTGCCTGGATAACTTTAGTTGATGTTCGGTTATTTACACATTATTACACTGTTAGATTAATAAGAAACATCTTCTCTCTCCTTTTTTTTTTACAGCGATTTCAACTTTTATGTTTTTAAGGATCATGGTTATTGCAACGAGTTTTTAATTTTAATGTTCTACATCAATAACTGTGTTATGTTAAGTTACAATAAGAGTGATTATACTCAAATCACATCATTATTTAACTTATTTCAATACCAATACGATAAGGATAGCGTATGATAACATTTCAGTATTACTGCGTTTCTTACATGCCACTGTAGAAGAGGCTTTTCGTGCAATAACAGCAATCACCAGGCTGGCTTGGTTATAGAATATAATCTTAGCCAACATACTATTGATACTATTACTATCAGTAATATTGTATTTGAACTGTTATTAATTAGTTGAAACCGCACATTTATAAATTTATGTTTGTATTATTGATTTAACAGGTTCGGTGCCTCAGGTATTCATTAGCCCTGTTCTGGCTGTACTTCTGGGCATCATACTTGTATTAGTTATCATGGCACTTGTTATTCTTGTGATTGTGAAGAAAAGAAGATCCGAGGTGAATAGAGGTAGAGTCAAAAATATACCTAAAATAAGATAGTGCCATTTTTTAATACCTGTGCTTTCAAACATGTAAACTAGACTTATTATGTAGTCAATCACGTTTTCATTCAAAGAACGAACATTTTATCAATGATTATGCCATTAGGACATAGTATATAGCAGTGGTGATACGTAGTGGGCTATAAATGTCAAAACAACATTATTATCTCTTACAACACACGCGCTAATATTGGAATTGAATAATGATTATTAGGTATGATGTGAATCGGAGAACCATTGATTCTATTAGTAGTTTTTATTTGTTTGTATCTTTGCGTTAGTACTAACTGTTTGTTTAACCTGTAGGAAAAATTAACATTGGAAAACGTCTGATGAATGGTTGTTTAATAATTAAAGTTCATTTGAAATTAGTTATTTTGTAATACTCTTAAATGTTAAAAAAAGGATACTAGATCATTTTAAGTTTCATTTATTTTTCATACAGCTTCAGATGACCGAGCAGTATATTAAGTTACACTACCAAACGTATTGTTTGTTCTTTAAGAACCTAAAAAATAAAACACACTGAGAACAAGTAATATTATATAAAACAAAACTTTGCAAATTATGCGAACAAATCTAAGCTTTCAACTGGAGTTTTCAGGTCAACATTTTGTGGCTGAGAAATAATTCACTCTCAACAAACATAATGTAGTCAATATTTGAACTATGAGGCAATCTAAATTTGTGGCTGGGTGGTAATTCTGAGGGCGTACAACGCCGCTGATATATGTAAATACTTTCAATATGAAGTCGTACACGGTGTTAAATCAATTATCTAGCATACGTTGTTTTGGCAAATACAAATATATATATGGAGATATTTTATTATTCTTATGTATAAACAAACCAACTACAATATGGGTTATTTCTGTGTATTTACAGAATAGACTTTTATTTTAGTATTTTATAATATAAAGTCACTGAGTTGAAAAAAGTGTTTTACACTAATTTTTTTAAGTTTATATTTGTATTATAATAACATAAGGTTATGTTCTTCCATTTTTCCAACCTCCCACTCTTTAGTGTAAATCAAATCGTGGGCCTTTCTAGAATTTGTTTAAGATGTTTCTGAAGACTATTGATCATAAAAGTCAAAGTTTATTACTAAAATTATTGTCGTTAATCGTAATTATTTCATGATATTCTGTACTACTTTTATTATGCCACTACTAACCAACCAATGTTTTTAGCAAAAAAGTGTACTTTGGGGTACACCAATAGAGAAACTGTTCATAGGAATTAAATTTTATGTAAAACAAACCTGAACATAGTTATTTTATACTAAGATTAGAAATGACTTCAGAATTCCTAATAAACAGCTGGTCTCAGAGATTTAGGAGGTTATGAATTCAGTTATGAATTTTCAAAGTTATCAGATTCGTCGATTTTGAATGATCAATGACCGTAGAAAATCTATCGTTTCATGACAGCTTGCCGGACAGCAATAGTTCATTTTTCATACTTTTTATAAATGGAGCTAAATGTGTAGCAAAGAGAGTAATTTATTTTTTTGTAACAAAGTGTAAGAGTATTGAAATTTTCAAGTCGCGACGAATGGTTGCTACAGTTTTTTGTATTTAAAATATAACGAAACATGGTAATAAAAGGGAGTCTATTTACATTACACACACACACACACACACATATCAGTAACATAGTATATTGTGAACGCATTTGAACAAAATTTAATTCCACGATTTTATAAACTATAATTTTAGTACCATATTGAAAAAAGGTTTATATTTTGCTTTTTTTTTTCATAAATATGAAACAATGAGACAAAAAAAGCAAAATAAAATTATTAGAAAATTTTCTTCATCGTTCACCGTGTCGTTAACTTAATCACGGTTATAAACATAATGCTAATTGTAGTTTTAAACATGATGTTTTAATCATTGCATTTTATCTTCTACGAACACTGCAAGCACTTGTTTACATGCGTTGATCTTTATAGATTTATTTTTCTATAGACGAAACACCTCCTACCGACGGCGAAGATAAGTAAGTATTAGCTATTAGTATATATTTAAATTCTGATTTTAGATTATAACTTTATTTGCTCAAGGCTGAATAAGAAACGAATCATTTTGTTGAAAAAAATTCAGTATATCTAAAGACAGAATAAAAAACTTACTATTTTAAGTTTTATGAAAAAATTCACATTCTATTCATGAAATACCCATAATAATTTTACTTATTTGATCATATGATGTTACATCTGCATGAAATATGTCTTTAAAACTACCTTAAGTTTATGTTAGTTTTTGAAGGATACATTACGCTAAAATGTCTCTGTTTAGATGACTGATCATTTCATTTGTATGACATTTGTATGAATTAAAAAGTATACAATTCATTCACGATTAAAATTTAACTTTGACATAACAGTAGTAAATTAGATTATTCTCATCGCAGAAACTACTTAGTTTGTCTTTTCTAATTAGATCAGACGATTTGAAGAAAAAGAATCTTGGAAACCATTCTGAAACGAAAGACAAGTGTCCAGATGTTATTCCTCCTAGAAATGTGTCAACAGGTTTAATAAAAATACACTTTATTTTCTCTATCGTTATTTTATAAAATAAACCCCAAATAACATATATAAATACTGCTTATAAATAATGATCGTAGAGTAAGAGTTACGCACTGATGTTCTACATATTGGGGTTAATGCAATTAGCTTATCACAATAAGTACTTTAAAATGGATCTTATTTTTTACAACATTTTGTGGCTAATGTTATATAATTCAAATACACCAAATGTAAACGTTGTTATCTTAATAAAAACTAGTTGAGGAATAAATTATATTAAAATGTAGATCTTTTTTATAAAATATTCCAATCTTTTTCTTTTTTCATTAAGCCTATTAATACCAGTTTTTGTTTAAAAAAGTAAAATACCTATTAAATTTACATTAAATGATAATAACTTCCAATTAGGTAAGCTATGTACTTAAAGTGAAACTAATAATCAATCTGGCCATGAATATAGCTAATAAGATATGCTTTTCTTACGTTTCTACCTATTAAGATTGGAATGCATTGTTTCATCAATTAGGTACCCCCACTGTGAACGATATTTGCGACCGTAAAACCCAAAATGTTATTACACTCACAATGATTTGTACAAACAGAGAAAGTTTAATATATATTCAGCACTCTACACGATAAGATTGTACATACTAGAAATGATACACAGTGAAATATGATTATTCCACATTTCAACCAAATAAGCAAAAATGCACGACCACGCATGAGACAACAAATTCATTTTATGGCCAGCTAAGAAAAATGCAAAACTGAGTGCTTGAGCCGATTGAAACTTTGGAATGCATGAGACTCTCTCAGAGTGAAATATCTTATGGCGTTTTACTTTTACTTTTAGAGAGTTCATCATTGGCTTAACTTAAACTTACTATGGAACTAATATCTTGAATACATTTGATAAAATGATTTTAAACGCATCATACCTGATAGTGTCAGTTGGATTTTAAATTTTATTCGAAACTTTGAATAACTTGTAAAGAAATACATTATTTTATAAATCATATATATGTTTATTTAAAAGTTTTATCTGGGGTTTACAAAATATGAAACTCTTCGTATTCTGTAGATTTTATTAGCATAAACGTAAAATGGATTTTGCATTATGAATATAAAATATTAAGCTCTATATAAGAAAGTGTAGAAAAGATTATTTGTTTGCTTGTTTGCTCTAGAATAGAGCCACACTGGTTTATCTGCTGTGTCCATCGGGGGACAAAAGGAAAGATTATTTGGTTTACCTCCTCCTTATGGAGCATAATACAGATTTTGAAACTGTAGAAATAGTAAATCTGTAATAATCTACCCATCGATTAGTTCTAGAACACAAACATTTTCTGTTATAAATTCAACTTCATCAAGCATGAATCTCCTATTCATTAGTGTTTTTTTAGAAACTGGAGCTCAAAGGAGTAAGTATGTAAAAAAATGTCATGTGTACTTTCTCGAAAGAGCTGAGAAATCAAGCCAGCATTAAACAAAGGTGGAAGCAGAACCAATCCCTCATTTAAGTTCATAATAGCCATGGAGAGTTTAGATAGTAAACGAATACCCTAAATTTTAGTAGTTTCATTACATTAGATCGAAAATTTTCAACAATCGGGCAATAAAAAAATGTTGATGCCTTCTGTAACGATTTTTAGGGTATCATGCACATCTGTATTTTGCTTTTAAGTCTTTAAATAATCATATTAAAGACGATTTTGTCGGAATATATATAGATATATATATACCCGATTTAATGATTGGATAGCAGATAGCATGTAAAAAATAAAGCTTCTAATATTCAGTGTGTTTCTATGGATTTTTTAATGGTTCACCTAATTATATTTAAGACTAAATGCTGCTAAAGTTTATAACATTTTTTTTTTCAGGACCAGAATATGCAGACGTTGCCTTAAGTGTTTCGACAAAATCTACTGATCTGGCCAGTCAGTGCATTTATGAAAATCTTAATAACCAACGAGAGCACACATATGAAAATATTATAAGTAAACCACACTATAGATCCAAAAACGTAAGTATTAATTGCACTACATAAATTCATGTATTGAATGCGCTCTTAGCAAGAAACTATTGAATGTTACGAAATGTTTATATAGCATGCTTCTGTTAGATATAAATGCAAACCATATAATTTCCTAATTATAATGATACATGATAAAAGTACTTGTATTTTCTAGTTATAGTGGTTCCTTTGTATTACTGACATTTTCTCTCTGTATGCGTTGCATAGTTGACTTATATAAGACGGTTAATCAAAGATATCGTAAGGGATTGGTTTAATGGCCCTTAAATTTTGGGTTTACTTCTTGAGTTATGTGCATTTGCATCGTTATCGTTTTTCGATAATCTTCCTAGATATAAGTATTTCAACAAGCTTCTCTCGATTTGTCTATCTCAAACTCCTTTACACAAATACATGCTAATAAGCTTGCACTGTCAGCAAAGTACTATAATTAAATTTTAAATCATCCTAGAGCACATCAGGTAAAAACTGAAATGTAGCAGATAGCATTATCGTAGAGCAACCCTAGCTGATCAACACGTGAGTGTTATAGGAAAAGAACATTTCCTCTGCAACTAAGACTAAAATAAAATAGGCCTTTTTTTGTCGAAATACCACTGTGACATAAAACAAAGTAAAAATAAAGGAGATGCATTTACTTGAAAATTACTAATTACTGATATAAAACGCCACTGTTTCATGTGTCATGAACTACATTTGTAATCATGCACTTATAGCTACTTTTAGTACATGAGGAACGAGTAAGAAAATACTCTTTCGATATAAGTCAATTACTAATAAATTCAAGTTATAATGAATGTCTAAGATAGATAATACTGAATAAAACCACTTTCGTTTCAATCTGTGATATGATATAAATATACAATATTGGAAATAATTATGGAAACAGTGAGGAAAACAGGTATAAAAGACAAACACTATGGTTATACAATGCCTTTATAGTGTATAAATTACTACTGCACTACAGATTAATCCAAGTTTAAAATTGTTCACCAACAATAAACAGAATAGGTTTCTTGTTGGCCAAAGGTAGAAATATATTGCAGCCAGTAAGAATGGTGGGAATCCGTACTAGTTTGGGGATACATCTCAAACAATGGTGTCCGTGAAAACTGATGACACTCTGAGCTCTGATAAGAACAAGCACATTCTGATCCATCATGTCATTCCCTCAGGAACACGACTCATGAAGGCGGGATTCTTCTTCCAACAAGACAGTGATCTCAATAATACAGCAAATGTGGTAAACCGGTACATCAACGTTAAAGAGACCAATACCATTCTCACAACCATGGCTTGACTGCACAAAGTCCTGTCATCAACCTTCTTGAGAGTGCGTTGGTTTATTTAAGAAACTGAGAAGATTAAAATACTATTGAACAACCTGGTTGAATTGTGGGGAGTAACTGAGATCATTTAAACCAATATTTCTCAATCCTAAATTGATATAGGTATGACGCTCTGTGTAAAACAAAGTGCGCAAATATAAAATACTTGTTCACTGTATGACTTATTCGCTTTTATTTTGTGTTTTCTATGCTATCGTTTGCTATAATTACTAAACTCACCATCTGGTTATCATTACTCGCTGATTATGTCCCCGGTATGGGTATCGCTTGTTTGTTTCCATAATATTGTTCCATTACTGTATATTTCGATCTATATGTATTTTTAGTCAATATGAATTTGAAAATACGTAAAAACTGTAAATAACTATTAATTATGATGAAACTTTGTAGAATGGACGACAACTACCTGTTGTAGAGAGAGACACAAGTGTAGAGGACGACGTTTCGAAAGTCTTCTGAAACGTCGTCTTCTACACTTGTGTTCCTACAGCAGGCAGTTGCCGTCCATTCTACAAAGTTTCATCACGAATACTCTATCAAAGAACTTTTAATTAACTTTTTTCGATTTTTTCTCATGTCATGTTTAATATACGATATTTAGCTCTTGGATGAATGGTAGATCATCCTAAATCCATTTGTTTTTCAATTTAACACGGTTTATACTGCATCCTAAATCCATTTTTCCATGTAACACGGTTTATACTGCTTGAAGAAAAACTTTTGCTCGAAATGTTGCAAGTTTTTGTTATAGACGTGTGTTTTAACATTTTTGACCATTTTTTTCATTATTTTTCCACGTCTTGCGGTCTTTTCTACTGTGTGTTTGTTCATGCTAGCTTTTGTTTGAAGCAACATATGAATATACAGGTTTGTATTATTTGGTAAAATTATGAGTAACGTAATCCAACTTTAAAGCAACTTTTTTTCTCAGATATATTTCTGCATGTGTACCAACAGATCGTTTACTTACAAAGTGCAAATTGCTGGAGTTATAATCAGTTACGCTAATAATTTTATAAATAACAAATATAGGGAATTATACAGACCTTCATTGTCACAAATTATTACACTGCTTACTTTTTGATACTCTTTTCAAAATGTATGAACAAGCCAAAACAGACAAATTGCATATATATTGTTCCAAAGCAACAGACTATCACAACAGTATCAAATATATTTTTATGGAATTCACTAAAAATTGCAAAGCACTCAGAAGTAAAGTTAATGATGTATCTTATTTAGCACTCCGAAATAGTATTTAGGGTTAAAATGTATTTTGCTCTAGCAACAGTCTAGTCTCTGTGGCATGGCCAGGTGGTTAAGG
>NW_013665612.1:1069990-1088730 GCF_000517525.1 Limulus polyphemus
CGGTGGGTGGTGATGACTAGCTGCCTTCCCTCTAGTCTTACACTGCTAAATTAGGGACGGCTAGCGCAGATAACCCTCGTGGAGCTTTGCGCGAAATTCAAAACAAACAAACAAACTAGTCTCTGTGTACATAGATGCTGAATTATATTCTGTTCAGTTCTATCCTATCTCTTGAGTAGTTTGGCCTTAAATTGGTTCAAATATGTTGTCTGAGTCTTGCGATGTCAAATGCTACGTTGAAGCTCCTTTCAAGGATGTTCTATTGAACTGAGGTCCGTTTAATTGTGCGGTCCAAGAAAGTCAATTGAAATAGTACGAGCTTGATAGATTGTTGCACTATTGTATTGAAAAAGCCCGTAATCATCAGTTTGGAAATACAGCACGTAGCGATGAACATGAACTGAAATAACATTAAAGTACACTCTGAGCATTATTCGCGTTTCTAAAAAAAGTCAAAAGATAAGAGAACGGCTCCAGTACCATTACGCTACCTCCAATAAAATTCACGATAGGAAAGACACTCTCATGGTCAAGTACCTTGCGTGGCTTCATTAATACTTTAAATATTCCGCCAGTATAGAAAAAAAAAGTTCATCAGACCAAATAAACACGTTTTAACTTATTCATTGTCCACAATTTGTGCTCTAAGATTAACTGAAGACATTTATTCCTGCTGCATCTGATATAAACAGCTTTTGAGATGGTTAGCAGTAGCCATATGACTGTTTTTTTTTGTGTTTTTTTTTTCGCACGGCACAATTAAACTTAATAGACTGCTGTTAAAATAATCATTCAACAAGGGCACAGTATGGTGTCTGTTTTACTTTACAGGCCTGTTCAATCATTCTTTTCTCTGGTCATTGAAGAAGAGTCGACAAGAGGCAGATATATCCTCTTTCGATTCACATTTTTAATAACCTTCGACGACATATATTTTTTGAACAGTCTTTATTATCGATTCCCTTACTTTAGACATGATATCACTATATCTGTATCTTTACAGGAGACAAAAAATCATATGACAAATCAAATAATCAGTCTACTTTGTACAAACAAATAATCGGAATGCCCTAAAAATGTTTATTTGGGTGGATAAGAAATTATTGACCAATCAATGTACAATAAGTATGTCCAAAGGAAAAATACTACAATGAATAATGTTTCCTTGCTGACGACCAAAATAGGATGTTGTAAAAACACAATGTCGTTTTAAATCAATCTGAATGCCCTAAAAATGTTTATTTGGATGGATAAGAAATTATTGACCAAACAATGTACAATAAGTATGTCCAAAGGAAAAATACTACAACGAATAATGTTTCCTTGCTGACGACCAAAATAGGATGTTGTAAAAACACAATGTCGTTTTAAATCAATACCTAAGTGTGTGAGTTAAATTAGCTCATTCATAGTTAATTTTTTTACTGAAGTATTTTAATCATTCAAGCGTGTTTTATATTAACATATGTAATATTGTAAGTGATTAATGGCATAGTTATATCTTAAATCATTGAAAGTAATTACAATAGTTAAAACAAGCATTACTTTGATTACTTGCCTTGAGATTTATTATTTCTTTTTACACTGGTACTAAATTTAATATAGAATTATATTAACTTTATTTTACGCTCGCTTTGGAAAAATTGGTATTAAGAATAACTCATTTGTTGTAGGATTAATTAAAAAGTATATTTTTTATTTCAAGGGACACATTCTTTTAAGTGTTTTATAGTTAACGCTTCCACTTTTTTCACAAGTTTTTTATATGTGTGATACTTTCACCAAATCCTTTGAAATCCACAGTTATTTTTCAGTTTTATCACGCTTGTTTAAATAGATAATACTAAAGCGAATTTCCAATATTTAAGGTTGTGCTTTTGTGGTATATATATATATATTGTAGATTAAAGTTCCATAAAAGTTTCCATGGAAACAGTATTTACCTATTTTAATAATATTAATGTATACTCAAGCACATGAAGATCTCCCTAATTTGTATTGTCAAATCGAAAGTTTCCTTTGACTCATAAAGACTTCTAAGAAACTATGAAACTGTCTATTGGGCCGTAACAATTCACTACTCATTCTTCACTGCAAGAAGTTACTCAGTATTCTAGAAATTGCTAATAATTATCTTAGTTATTCATTGATTTGCAGTTATTTCAGAATTAAGAGACTTAATAAAATTCTTATCTAATGTTTCGTTTTTTCAATACATTTGTTATTCGTTTCTTCTAGCCAAAAGCTAAGATGCTTTTCAATCAGTAAGAAAATATCAGTGTCCTTTAGTTTGAAATGTATAGTAAAACATTTCAAGTTGTGGTCTTTAATTCCGGCACAAGTTTAGCAAGAAGTTGAACTAAAATAAGAAATGTATAAGCCAAAGGTAAATGCGACCACTTTTTTTCGTTTTCTAAGCTGATAAGCTAAATGTCATTGGATAAAGAGTTTGAAACTTTTCTAACCTCGCTCCAATAATTGGAAATTAACATTATAATCAGATCTTGCTTAGTTGATACATTTTGTGTGAAACAAATTGTATTCCGTGGTATATTTGCATAATTAACGAACTAATTACTACCTCTAATTTGTTTTATATATACGTGTATGTATGTGTAATTCCAGACAACAAAGAAGATCGCACACAAAGAACATGAGTGGTACAAACTGAGAAAATCTCCCCTTCCCCCACCAGTAAATGAGGCACTTTTTTTAACAACACAGCGTTAGAGACACAACATTTCAAACTAACCTCTCTTAGCAAGGATAATTTTTTGCTCTAATTTTATGTCATATCCGAGGCTCACAAATACAGATTACATATGATAGATGGTACACTCCCAATGTTGTGTACATCTTATTTCTCCGGATAACTCTCTAACTGAGGTCCATTTTAGTAGTTATGGCCCTAGTTTTGTCTTTCTTTATGTGCTATGTTTTGGGTTTTTGGCCTTGTTGAGTAGATGATTTTTTTTTCAGAAATACGATTCTAGGTAAGGAACTGCTCCAGTGTTGTGCTGTAGTAGTGTTCCTCTAAATATTAACATATATAAACATATATATATATAACCATAACAGAATGACGAGGAACTTATGTACGCCGAGCTGACATTACCAGAAAATAAGACTAACATGGTAAGAACATCTGAGGACCCACCGACAGAATATGCTGCAATAGACTTCCAGAAGTCTAGGAAACTAACATCACCTCCCGGTAACGAAACTGAGGAAGAGGAAGAAGGCTTTTCAGTGGAAACTCCATTAATGAACAACAGGAAAGACGATAAAAAGGTGATAAACCTAATGAAGTAGTTCTATGCGGTGTCTGATTGTGTTCTTTTGTTTTGATGAAATTTGCATTTAAATACCCAATGGAATTTAGAGTTAGCAGGTGTACAAGATGAACTATAAAATAGCCAAGATAATTAGTCCTTTCCTTTAAGCATTGCACGAATAAGAATAATGTGTGTTGAATTCAATAACCAACTTCATAGGAGATAATTAAATTGTGTCAATTTACGACAAACGTTCCATCTGAAAGACACAAATGACTTATGTGTAACAGTTGTATACGTGTATGAAAACATATTATCTTATCTAGCTGTTGATAAACATTTACTAAAAAAAAAAGATAATATACATCATGTTATGACAAATCACTTGTCTCCAATAATAAGAAAGCATATTATTACATTGTCAAGTTAGATTAAAGGTAAGTTACGCTTATGGAATGAAAATATATTTCAATCATGAAATGATTAAGTATCTGATGGAATTCACAATGTTCCGTTGCAAACTTTCCAAAACATCAAACTAGATGGTTGTTAACTATTTAATTAATGCTGTTTTTATTTTTCTTGTAGAAATTCTAAATGATGATATTTATATATTAGCATAGCTCCTAGTTCAGCTACTGTCTTTACCTTATAATGAACAACAACTTTAAAAATACCGCATTTTATCACAATTCTTCATTTTAGTTACATTCCCACGTTTTATTAGCTATTATCTAAATTTATCTACAGATCAAAGGCATTTGCAAATAAAGTACCAACTTATTCAGATATAAATCCATGCTGAAATAAATTGCATTCTAAATTACACATTTACACCTTTTACGAAAATTGAAGACTATACACATTGGATTACAGTTAGAAGCTATGCTGTCAGCTGCATAAGATATGATTTTTAGCAGGATATTAATTTGAAACTTGCAAATATTCTACAGACATTTACAAAATACAAAGGGAAAATTAATGGTTCTGTAAAAAAACTATCATTAGAAAGTTCAACTGTTAGAAAACTTAGTTTTCTGAAGAATATCAGTAGAAGTATGTGAATCCTAAATTAAATAGTAATGTTAAGGTAGGTAAAAAATAAGAACTATATGAAGAGAGTATATTACTCTATCAATAGCGATCAATAAATTATTTTTATATTTTGTTCATTTACTTTATGTTAGTTTGTTGTCTTTAGGAGTTTTATGAGCAGTAGGTGATGATATGAATTTTGTGATCCAAATAGAACCATAATCAGGCGCGTATTCATTTCAGGTGTTGAGAAACAACGCAAAAATTGTTTAAATAAAATTCTTTCTTATGATATCACAATTTATGAAAAAATATTTATAATATCACATGAGATGACATGGAAATGTAATAAAGGCAAACGCTCGTACAAGTTATTTATACATAAATCAAAGTATTCGTGTATTCAGTTCTTCTTTTGCATTACAGTTTTGTTGTCTTATACTTCGAAATACAAGTTTCTAAAAGTATGAAAAGCGAAATAGCTTGGATCCATAACTTTTTTCATGACTTCACTGATAAAAAATTAAAGCAAACAACTATAACGACAAAAGTATTAACTGGTCTATAAACCAGTAACAGTAATGTCATTAAGTTCAACCTCTCTCTCGTTCTAGCAGTATTTAGAATTAAAATGAAACCAAAATACTTTGAGAAAATATAATGCAATTAAATTCGAAATTCTTAAGAATCTGTGGTTCCTTCTGCTTAGGAAATCATACAAGCCAGTTGCCTTTCCATTTCTAAATGCAATGCAAATATTGTAAATTATTTAATCCAAATCTAGCGTATGCTTATGGATACTACAAATCACAACTTTTAGTGTCGTCTGCGACAGGAATAGATTCAATTATTAAACTAAGTGTAAAGAGAAATATGTTTTTGAAGTGTTAAAGTGGTTTCATATCCTTAGGATGATAGAAATGAAAATTGGATCTCTTGGAATGTAAATAGGTTGCATTGAGAACAGAAGTAAAACTGAAATAATTTGGACGCTTAAATACCACACATCCATCTCAAAATTTTTATATCTATCTGTGAAATCGTTGTAATAGCTCTCCTCTTCATAACGTTCGCTTTTGAGTTTTAATTGAGTTTGTTTACTTGTTATACTTAGTTTTTCTATACCCTTCTACATTTTGTAAAATAACCTTTCTTTGTATGTTTCTGACGTTATGCGTTAAATATGCTTCATAAAAAGAAGAGTTTTGTGTTTGTTTTCAGTGGATGCGAATGGAACGAGACAAACCAACGGTGTCCACGCCTGTTTGACAGAATAACTGTTCGTTCTCTGTGAGTCACTGCTGAAGATCTGTATGTCTCGATGTTTTGCTTAGAAACCCTTATTTGACATAAACTACATAAAAGGCTACCCTGTTGCCTACGTGCATGCGTGTGATAATTCTCACATTTCCTTACAGAATCTTCCTTATCAAAGTTATTCGTCGTGAAGAATGACTTCAACATCTTGAAGAACTTCAATAATTCTAAGAGTGCTGACTCATCTATAAAAGACGAACCATGTATTCATTCTTACTTTAACATTCTATCTCAAGAAGTTCGCCTTTTCGATTTTTGTTTTTAGATTTCTATGTTGCTAAACGTAGCAATTCACACGAATGTCTCAGAAAGTAATGGACTCAGTAAAATATCACTCACGTTGTTTTATTTTTATTTTTTTATAAAATCTTTTTGCAAAACTTCACCTCGACGGCTGTAATTAGTTTTGCTTATTTAAGATCTTTATTGTGTACGTTAGCTATTCAATACGGGTTGTTGCTATTTCAAAATAGTGAATATTAGAGGAAGACGTCTTATGCTTAAGATCTATTGTTGTTCTTGTGCAGGTATTTTTATTTCAGTTAGCCTATTTACTGTATTGTTTTTCTCTGTGTAGTTTAAACCAATTTAGTGAGTTTTTAATATAATTTAATGAACGATATCACGAATGAAATAAAGGCAAAACTAAGCAACGTGCTGCTAGCGACACGTTTTCTTTTTTATGTTTTGTTAAATTGTTATGTTAATTTCAACAGTATTAGTAACTTCCTTACATAAATCGTGGACTTTTCATTGTGTGTAAAACTTCTAAATACTGTGGAATTATTTATGTAGCACAGTAGTAACTCCTTCCTTGTATTTTTATTTGTAAATCTGTATAATTATAATGACGCTGAAATTAATCATTATACTCTTTCACTTATAACTTGCTTCAGGTTGGTCATCTCTAGTTTTGAAGGTGAATACGTAATTATGTTAAAAATGATATGTATATCTGAATCATGTTTATAATAATCAAATGTTTCTTCGTTATGCCAGTATTGTTCAGTATTGTCATCAATAAATCTGAAACTAAATGAAGCTATTTGTAATAAAAATTCATAAAACAAATTATATTTCAAAATTTACGTATCCAAAATCTTCTTTTGGATTCAAGAGCTGCATATTATTTCTATTTTGGATAAAAAACATCAAAACAATATTAAAAACTACAATAGCGAAATCCACGTTTTTTATTGCTGGTTTTCTTTTTATTAGAAAATAGTTTAATTACTTAAGGTTTTTTGTAAAAAGCTTAGAAATTAAATTCTATATGTGCCGTTTTTCTTTACTAATATTCAAAAATTTATATATTTTGGTAAAGTTACAGTTAGCCCGTTTGTTTTAGACATTAGGCAAAGTAGATATTAAAGCTGTGTTATGTTTAAGTTCATAATACGAAATGTGGTATTTTGTAAGTGTAAAATGTATTAAATTGTGCCTTTGTATTCCATTGATATAATTCTGCCTTCATATGAATGGTGTAATGATGTAAACCCTTCCACAAAGATTATTAAAAAGCATCAATAACAGGGAGAATATATGGTTGGTTTCTTTTTTTTACAAACTATGAAAATGTTACGTAATTTTACTTATTTAGAGTAATTCTCCTTAAAATTCCGATCTTTTTTTTTCTCTTTCTCTCTCTCTCTCACTGTTCTCAATATTTCAATTTTAAACTATTTTCATTTTTGTCATTTATTTTAAGTACGGTAGTATTTAATAGTGCGGATCGACAAGGATTTCAAATAATTCACTAACCGAAAAGCCACTGTATTGAATCCCTAAGTAAAAAACCGACCATTGAAAGTATTGGTTACGATATTTTATACGCATATATAGTATTAATACGCTTAAAAGGCCGCTAATATTTCAAATATTTGTAAAGCATCAAATGTTTTGTTTGTTTGTTTGTTTGTTTTTAATTATGCACAAAGCTACACAAGGGCTATCTGTGCTCTGCCCACCACGGGTATCGAAACCCGGTTTCTAGCGTTGTAAGTCCGCAGACATACCGCTGTGCCACTGGAGGGCCAAATGTTTTGTCTACTACCTAAATACCTGATCACGTCAGCGAGGCTAGCGCCCAGACAATTCGGACTATCGTTACAAGATTTCTCCAGCTTCCTTGACTGATCTGTGAGTATCCGATTTTGATATTCCGATAAAAATCCACATATATATATACAGGTATAACATAAATGGTAAACATATCATGCACGTACTTAAATATCTTTTTAACCCAACGGATGGTGCTACATAGCAATGGATAAACACGTGACAGTTTCTACAGGTAAAGTATACACTTTATACAGGTATAACATAAAAGGTAAACAAACAAGGGTATTAAAAAGCTATGAATTTTGAAATGAAGTAGGGATTCTGCTACAAAAAGTAATGAAACAAGAATTACAACCACAGTCACAAATTTATAAAATTTATTCCCTTCTTTGGCAGCCTTATATATCTGTAGGCTAAAGTAAAGATTAAATTTTATAAATTTGTGATTGTGTTTTAATTCTTGTAAAACTTATAGCTATCAGGGATATGGGGATATGGCTATACTGAAAGTTTATGTATGTTGTGTCCATTCCATGGACATATAAACATATTGTAATATTGTATAGCTAGATGAAGCAGTCTAAGTTTGCCAACCAATGTAGGGATTAAAAATCATTTTACAATCTATCCAACTAGTATCACTTTACTTGTTTATGTACTTTTTACTGCAGCATTTATTCTGTTTTGGATACTTCTTACAGCAATTCTACGAATACCCAATGATCTCTACTTTCCATTAAAATTTCTTTTTTCTTCTATCTATAATTATATCTCACATATTTTATTGTGTTCCTTTATGATCCGATATTATTTGACTTAGACTCCTACTTATTCATAAATCTATATAATTATCATATCGAAGTGTAATAGCTTTCCCTTACCCAACAGTTCTAGGATTTCTGCAATCCATTCGTACTAAAAGCTCATACTACAGTGTAGTTGATTAGTACCCTAAGGCTTCTCAAGACTCCTACTTCATTATTAATTTATATGCATTCATATTTAGAAACATATCTGTGGAGCTTTATCGTGTTCGTTTCTATCGTCAGTTTTTGCTGCACTTCGGATTTATATTACTAATAAACAGAGTATTATATTACTAATAAACTCGTGGTGAGTATAACACAAATGACCCATTGTATAGCTTGGAGCTCAATAATAAACAAACAACTTCACCCCTGAAGAAACTACCATCACACTCTGAAAACAACAATTTTTCATTATTAACTTTAACTAATGCTGTTAAAAACTTAATTTTAACACGTCCTTATCACACTTGAATATTTTCTAAGGGTTAAGCAAGTTTCTTATATTTGGGTTTGGCGTTCGCATGCAAACCCATTAAGAACAAGAAGATCAATAAGATTTCTGTACTTCCCTTAAAAGTGAAACCTTCAGAGGACCTTAAAATACGATGCTAAAACATGATAGGTTCTCATAACAAAAATGTTTTCTATAAATCATAAAATATTATAATTAATAAAACCACAATAATACTATGTAAGTCCTAGTTTCCTAGAAATCGAGTGTTACATTTTTATGACTATATTTATATATTCATTTGGTATAAAATGTACAGCCACCTTACGATCTTTTCGAAAACTAGAATATTTTCTAATTATATATATGTATATAAACGAAGCTTTAGTGCAAATACATTAAGGTAAAAATGTAGACAAATAGATCTACTTGTTATTTGCAACAAAGCCTGGAAACCTAACAAAAGCGAACAGCATTATACTAGATGAAAGATTTTTGTACTTACCGCAGTAATACTTAAAATGCAGAAATGCTTTCATGCAGAAATAAGTTTTACATGATGCAAATGCTATGTAGTTGTGTAAATGAGCATTTTAATAGATACAACTGAAATATATGTGTATGTGGATTCACTCGTCCAAAATATTCAAATATGCGATATTGCTCATAATATTCTTTCCTCTTTCAAGAAATATAACAGTTTAATAGCTTCCGAGTAGAAATATGACATAGGAATGCAATGAAACATCTGGGCGAGATTGTGAACAATAATAGGCATTTCACAACATGATTAATTGTACTAAGTTTTACAGTGATACCAGGAAAATTATGTTACGCTACTAAAATATTTATCTCTTTATTGAATAATAACAAAATCAGCTAAACTATTACGATGATTGAGTTTTAAAAACATTTCTACCACATAATAGTTACACAAAAATTAACAATAAAAAAGTAAAAAAACAACAAAAGAAGATATTGTTTTATGAGATTTGTTAAGTACAACCAATTGTCAAAAGAAAATTAGATCAGGGTATTATGCCCAATTTTAATAAGCAATATGCTTTTAACCATTTATTGCACAATGACAAGATATGGCGCAATCTGGGTTGATCTTAAATTATACCACTTTTTAAATTCTAAATTAATTTTTTAATGTGTTAATTTCGTGGCTGAACAATAATTAAAAGTTAATGCTGAATACATAATGTGTGTCTAGATAGTATTGCTATCAATATGATGATAGCTAGCTCTTTAGATCCTTATGATGATACCAACATTGGAAAGATTATTTTTGGCAAAAGACACTTTTGATTCTGCCAAGAAAAACTTTAAGGCTATTTATCCCCAAAATTAAAACCTATGTTCTTTTTTGATAAACGATCAACGACTGTCAACATAGTCAACAGTACAAGAAAAAAAAACAAATTAGAAAATATTTTGTAAATGATTCGTTAATTTTTTCTAAATTGAGAACTTTTTACCGTGTAATTTAACTTTGTTATATTTTTTTGCAACAGCGTTCAATTTTTAAAATTTGATTCTAATTCTTAGTATTTTCATTTCGTTTCCAACATTTATTTATTCAGATAAAAAAAAATGTTAAGTTAAGATATTATAACGCTAAATTTTATGGTTGAATCACCATGAGGGGCATATAAACCGCCATTTTACTTCTTTTTGCTTGATAACACACAAAGAAAACTTGTTTATCTTGTTATAAAAATACGTAAGTACATTGTATGTTATTTCTTTCTAATTATATAAATCGTTTCATTTTTATATCATATGAATGTTTTTCTCTTGCCAACTTATTTTAAATAGCAATATATTTCAAAATGTGATAACAGAGCGTGGCTACACCATTTCGTTGAAACCTTAGAAAACAAAGGACAACTTTCTTTCAAACTGGATTAATTTCAAATAAAATTATAGATATAGCGACTGCGGCGAGGAAAAATTTTGAAACGTATTTGGTTAACTTTGTAAAAAAAAATAATGTTAATGAATAGTATTTCTAATGTTCTAAAATTAAAGTATTTCAATAAAATATTATAAAAGCTAGAATAATGAGGACGCACTAAAAATAGTCCCGAATTTCAGCACTCTAAGTCAGTAAACTTACCGCTGTCCCACCGGGTGACAATAATAGAAATATATATATATGTACATATCAGTAACTCCCAGTATATAGGTCAAACCAGAACGACTGTATGGAAACGGTTTAATAACCAAAAATCGTCGATCAAAATGAACAAAGAACTTCTAGTTGCAAAACACTTTAACATGCCTGACCACTTTCTTGAAGACATGAAATTTAGATGTATACAGAAAACTTTTATATCAAACAGAAAGAGGGAAATTAAAGAAGCTTACTGGATAGCACGGTTAAGTACTGTGACGCCGAATGTCATCAGTCTCGAACCCCGGATTGTTGACCTTCGTACGCCTCTAAAAGAATTACAAAACCAAATTTATAATTAAATTAATTTTTACTATTAGTATTAACCATGTTTTTATTCATGTTTCCATTTCTCCATTTTTTGGTATTGTTTCCTATACATATGTTTTCATTATCATTTTCTCTAATTCCCATCCCCTTTTGTTTTTATTATATTTTATATCCTATGGCAACTATTTTAGCATCTTTTTAACCATTATCACTCTTACGTGATTAATGTAATGTACACTTTTTTTTGTACAAACTAAAACTGACAGTAACGTCTCCAGTTATGATTGGCTAGGCTTCATAGCTAACTCATCTGGAACATCCGGCTTACGTACCTATATATTACATTGCACTCACTAACCATCACCCTTTATTTTCCTGAAGAAGAATAGTCAACTAACTCATCTGGAACATCCGGCTTACGTACATATATATTACATTGCACTCACTAACCATCACCCTTTATTTTCCTGAAGAAGAATAGTCAACTATTCGAATGCGCTCAAGTTTTCGGTCTGTTTTTTAATTCATTGCACCTTTTGTGTGTGGTTCTGTGTGTTAACTCTTTAATCAATATACGTATTCCTATTAATAACATATCTTAATAGCTTCTATCTTAAATAAATGAGGACACGAAGTAAAAATGTAGTATTGCTGCTGATTCAAAAATAAGAACATCTAAACCAGAGTTTTCTAAACGTTTTAGCTTCAATGAGATAAATGGAACTTGAATAAAAGAAACAAGGGCATTTGTTCAACTTTAATAAGAATTTAAATACTTTCTGAATTACTGGAAACATACAGTCGATTAACAAGTAAATAAAGTATCATTAAAAGATAAACGTATTCACAGGAAGTACAAAAAATAGTCTTTTTGTATATTCTTATCAAATCGAGTTTGCTGTTATTTATATTTCACGATTTTAGAAAAATATTTAATTCAATTAAGAATTATATTGTTGCTTTGTTACACTAAAGCTGATGTTGAAGAACGGTGAAGTGCTGAGGAATAAAACGAAGATTATCATTATCTGAATGAAAGATCGTTAAAATGAATAATATGTTAAATATAGATCATCAAAATACAGACTTTATTTGTTGCTGAAGGTATAAAAAAGAAATTATAATGTTTTTAAATACTTAGCATAAGTAGCCCGTTTGGAGCAAAACGTTTTTGGTTAATTCATCGTAAATCATGAAAACTGTCACAAAAGTAATGTTAATTTAATTCTAAAGTTATTGTAGCTCTAAAATACGTTACCAAATGTTATTAATAAGAAACATATAGTTTACATTTAATTTGTTGAGATTATCTACACTTATTCTTCTCTTAATTATATATGTTATTAATAAGAAACATCTAGTTTACATTTAATTTGTTGAGATTATCTATAGGTATTGTTCTCTTAATTGTATATGTTATTAATAAGAAACATCTAGTTTACATTTAATTTGTTGAGATTATCTACACGTATTGTTCTCTTAATTGTATATGCTATTAATAAGAAGCATCTAGTTTATATTTAATTTGTTGAGATTATCTACACGTATTATTCTCTTAATTGTATATGTTATTAATAAGAAACATCTAGTTTATATTTAATTTGTTGAGATTATCTACACGTATTGTTCTCTTAATTGTATAACTGATTGTCCAAGTAAAAATAAGTTGCAGAGGCAAGATTATATATATATAAACATATATTACCAGCAGCTTCGTGATAAATCAAAATGTTTATTACACGAATAACTGATATTGCTTAAAGATCGTACATTAATCATGATAACGTACAAAACATTTTTACAGAAAGATAGCCTTATATATTTTTTTAAACCTGCAAAGTTGTAACTTCTTGAAGTACGTAAGAAAAGGGTATGTTGCTGCAATCTCAGATTATTATCATAAATACAGAGATAGAGCTAGAATATCAGATTAATTAAATTATGGAATGGCTACAAACCAAATAGATATATATATATTTTACGTGTAACACTTGTAAAACACATAGGATTATAATATGTAAGAACCTAATAATGTTACAGAGAGACTCACCTCCGGATAGGTACCCTGTCCAGCATAGTTATATGTGTTGTCATATATTAAATGAAAGCTTAGAATATTTGAAAATATGAAACTTGATGATAACTTTTATTAAACTTTCGTGGACAACCAACCAAAGATTGGCATTATCTATATTAAAATTATTGAGAGTTCTTCTAAATCAGAAATCAAATACACAATCCCTTAGACAACAATATTATCATGTAATTTTCAAAAATGTATCTGGTTTACAGAATTGAAACGTATTCTGCATATAGTTTGAAACTATTTTTTTACACTTATTAGCAGGTTGATACACTGTATCCTTCTATTACATGTTTAGACTTGAAGTTTCAAAAATTGCGATTACCTGAAATCAACAAGTTACAACTAATTTGATTCTAGTTATCAAACAGAACTTTGTATTCACGTGGATACAGTGTAATTCTATGTAAAATAAAATAAAATAAAAGGATCATTTTATTTTAAGTGTTTGTGATATGAACACTGCGACAATAATCGTGTTTGAAAATAACAAATTACCTTCAAATAAACAAATTCAAAGTTGCAAAATGGCGAAAAATGTTCACAATTACTATGTCCTAAAATTACAAACATACATAAATGATTGACATAAATGCTACCTAGGTATTTCCATCTCAAACGGTAGCTACCTTGGAACCTTTACAAATATCAAATGACATTCACAACTAGCTATAAAGCCAACCATATCCTTTACTGTTCATTTATTGTCAAGTTTTTCACTTTCGACATCGTTCTCCACCTCCTTATCAACCTGTTTTACTTGAACTGTCATTGCATTAAAACATGCCCCAAGATTGTCGCCTGAAATAACAACCACTCTTTCCCATGTGCATGCAGAAATGCAGGACTGTTCATTCAGTGGTCAAGGGCATTCATCAAAATTGCAGGAATTTTGGAATATGAAACCATTGAGTAGTTCATTAGCACCAGCACACTGTTTCTTCATTCGAAGATATATCCCACCATTTTCTTCTCTCTGGAAATCAAATTCCGTTGGACCAAGAATCTGCTGCATTATTTGAGGTTCGTTGTTTCTTACATATATCTGAGAATCTGCACACAAGGTGGGAGAATCTTGTTTGAACTTACTCTTTGGCAGCTCTTTCACACCTCAGTGAATTGCGTGAATGGCAATTTGCATTTTCATAAATAAACCCAACAAGCAGAAAAATCGGATCTACTACAAGAGTAGCATCGTCTAACAGTTGGCCATCCTTTTGAGTAAATACACGAAAGGCAGTTTTCTTGCCATAACAGAAGAATGAGCTAACAGCATCACAACCACTGATACAATACACTGTGATCGTTATTTTCATTTGAGCAGCTGTCGGTTTCTCATACAACGTGTGAACAGGAATATATATCTCGTAAGAGAAGCATGCTTGTCTTCATGACACGTTAGCATGTAGCTCTGGTTTGCATTGATTGAAGTTTGATGATGAAGCAGTAAGGCCAAACCATCAGTGTCAGAACTCCTCACGACAATTGATTTGACTCCAATATTTGCTGAATCAACTACACGTATTACAAAGCACATGCCTGCTTATTTTCAGTTGAAGCAGAGGAGAGGGATATCTGCAACACTGTACTCCTCTTTTATTAGCTGTAATAAAAATTGGAATAATGTTCTGCAATATCATAGTCAAAATTCATAATCCTGATATTTTAAGCTCTCATTTGATATATTGTAACCAGGCTTACTTTGTTGGATAGGATTTCTGTAAAATAAGCTACTTTTAAGTTCCTGCAGAAGCCCAATAAGTAACCTTAACAATCTAGTAAGATACATAATTTTTATCAGTTTATTCTTGTGAAAGAGAATTCACTTTTTGAAATAGTGATTGGTTATCGTATTATAAAAATAAGTACAAAGTCTATGTTAAATTGACAAAAAAAGAACAAGGAAATAGAAACCACAAATATATCATTGATTTTAAAACCTTTTTCTTGTTGTTTGTCTGTGAATAATAATACTAATACGTTCACGTAGATAGAAGCTTAACATCTCTAATGTTATGAGTCATAAAGAATTCAATATGCAGACAATAAATAGACAAGCTAATGAATGAGATAAGTGTATTAAGACAAACATACGTTTTTGTATATTCAACAACATGTTCCTAACATATCAAGCAATATTCCTCTAGTGTATTATTAATTCCTATGGAATATACCAATGTTCTTCGTCAGAAACAATGCTTTAATGATATCGTATGTGAAAAAAAAATATTATTTTCAGTAAATAAAATGCATACGAATTCAGTCTAGCTCTAAGATACATTGAAGCTCCAAATATCAAATGTGAAGTACTTTTAATCAGAGCATACGTAATATAGAATATCAGTATCACATCTAATTAATCAGTAGCCCTCCTGTCAACGGAATTGTTTCTACAAAGAAAATATCTCATTAACAAAGTTTAAAAAATAAATTAAAGGTAATAAGGGACACAACTCCTTAAAATGAACAAAAAATAGCATTATCGAGTATCTTTGTATAAAACTATTTTTACATAGAATGTGTATATCTTAATTAATAAGTAAATATAAGGTTATGGACCCTTTGCAGGAAATTGTGTAACATACGTTTTTCTTTGAAAAGTGAATAAGCATCAATTGCTGCATATATTTAGATATTTGACTTCATTCCATGAAGTTTTTGTTTGATTAATGATAACTGGCTAAATGTCATAGAAATAAAGGCAACTGGGAGTAGAATTTAAGCTTTTTGAATATCCTCTTCTTCCAGATCTGATACTTTTGGTATTCATTTGTATTATTTTGGTAGATGTAAATATTATTGGTCGAAACTAAAAATATTTTGAGCAAGTAAAAACTACTGGGCAAAACACATTGGTGTGGTAAACACAGTAAACAATAAAGTGAAGTGTCTAGTCAATAAACTATGTGAACGACGAGAACTTCCAAACGTAATAATTCTGAAGACATTGCAGTATATAAAATAGAGCATGTCTTTAAAACATAATATAATTTGGACAAGCATTTCTTGAATAAAATATTTGTGTAAGCTTCTGAGATTCCGTTAAGATTCAGTGTGAATTTGGTGTAGATGTCTCTAAAACTGTTTGGAGCTCAAAGATAGTCTCACTGTGAGACAACAATAATTTTGCGGATTTCCAATGCGCAAAATTCGGAACTCGATTCCTTGCGGTAGACACAACAGATAGCCCAATGGGGCTTTGTTCTAAAACAAACAAACAAGCTGCCAAAAAAATGTCAAGGACCGCCTTTATTTCAATAGTCAACTAGCAAAATAACACAAAAAGTTTTGTGAGTATTGGATTTATCACTTGAATAATCTAATACCAATTTGGTTTTCAATGGTTTTAGATAAGCATTAAGTCTTTTCTAGCCTACTGAGTCTCGGCAGTAAATTATATTGCTCTTCTCAATTAACTGGAATTTTTATTATGATGTCTTTGAAAGCAGATTTTAGTAAGCATATCATTTTTAGTTCTAATAAGTTCCATAATTGTAATATAATAAACATTATTTTAAATCGAGACAACAAAATTTTCAGAGATAAGATGAAAATAAAATATTTATATAGCTTATGACATGTAAACCCCAAATACTGCTATAAAATTACCACATTTGACCATAACAAACGTCAGAGGTTAAAGAAAATGAACAAGTACATAGATACAAAAGACTTAGTACCAATATCAGACTGAATTATCTTTTCAAATTAGAGAATTTAGAGAATACATACCCTCAAGCACTGGTATATATTCAGTTTAAATGTTAAAAAATATCTAGTCTAAAAATTGTGTAACAAAGTTATTTTTAAAGGTCACGCTCCAAACAATTCATTAGTTAAACCCGTTTTATGAGCAAAGGAATAGATATTTTCCAAAATGTCTCTTGTATTAGGAAAACTGCTTCATGGTAGTTTCTGTATAATACTTAGAATTGACAGATTCAAAATATATTCTGCTGTTTAAATGCAGTTTCTTTTTTTGTTTTTTAATCAAAATAAGCAATATCACATTCTGGCAGATACATGTCAAACAAGTTATTGTGGGTGCTTTCTCAACGATTCGTAAATTACCTCTCTGATTACCTTTTACGTGGTTTTACTTACAAATCGAACTTAATAAACATACATCTCTACAATATGGCTTAAACAGTGTACAAGTCTAGTACAACCTTATCTAAAGTTTATTCATATTAAAAATACATACATTAACCTTTTTAAACGTTAGATAAGTATATCATGCGGTATTCGTCTTTGGGTTTCACTAATAATTGGTACTATGGGTCAGTTGCTTAGAAACATAACGGACTGATTTTTTTCCGATATTATTACACTTCAGAGCATTTTTATTAGAATGAAAGTACTTTTTAAAGATAGTTTTAATGTATTTCTGAATTTTTAGTTGGTTTTAAACATATTAATCTTCTAAACTACTGGTTTTTGCTTGTTTGTAGTTAAGCACAGAGCTACACATTGTGAACGGGTATCTAAATCAGGTTACAAGTCCGCAGAATTACAGTTGTACCACTGAAGAGCACTAATACTTTTCTTTCTAGTATTAAAATTATAGGAATATTATCTACTGGTAGACATTACGTCTGCAGATTAATAATTACTAAATATCGATGTTTCTTAGCATTTTACTGGATTTCTTTGGGTAAATTAATTTTTGTTATCATGTTACTTTTGAGAAAAGATACCTTCCAGTAAAACGTATATGAATTTTATTAAAAGTAGCGTCCTTTTTTTTAACTCACACATTCTACTTTTTTTTAACGAAAGATTATAAAGCTCATTTGGATAACATTCTCTGTGATCAATCCAGCTGAGCTGTTGAGAGTTAATATAACTCGGAACTGCTGTGCTCAATAGCTCATGGAAATAAGAGTTGCTAGCCAACATGAGAAAATATCTTTCATATTTCAAGTATTTTATGTCATAAGAAAACAATCACGAATAGCAATTTCCTCATAAGCAATAATAAATGCTGTATATAAATTTTCAAATAAACAAATGTCACTGATCTAAATGGTAAAGCTTAGGTTAGAAGATGTTTGCTGGGAAGACTTACATAAACAGTATGTTCACATTTGCTATAAATATGTTATATATAACGAGCAATCGAATTCAAAATACTATTTATTCAAGTGCCTGGTTACTATTATTAATGGCCCGGCATGGCCAGGTGGTTAAGGCGCTCGACTCGCAATCTGAGGGTCGCGGGTTCGTATACCCATTTCATCAAACACGCTCGCCCTTT
>NW_013665612.1:1089556-1096501 GCF_000517525.1 Limulus polyphemus
CATCTAGTCTTACACTGCTAAATTAGGGACGGCTAGCGCAGATAGCCCTCGTGTAGCTTTGCGCGAAATTAATAGAAAGCAAACAATCTTACAAATAAAGAGCGTTGATGAATTGGAGCGTTGTTATATTATTACTTCAGCTTACAATTATGATATATTTACAAGAACGTGTTTATAACTAATGAGTGAATAACAATTTAGTACCTTTGTGTTAAATTAGTCAATAATCCACTATGAAAAAAGAACGTAAAATGTAAGCAAAATGTTTTTACTCAATACTGTTTAAAGGAAATTTGAGCAGTAGTACGTGAATATATGTGTGTGTTTATGTATACATTCTGTAGAGAGTAATTTCATATTTCCAATATATCAGTAAATTTGTCAGAAAAACAAAAGGGAAGATAAGCTATCCAACTTAGAGGGTACTTTCAACATGGAGAAATCTCTTGAGAATATCAATTCACGGCATGTTACTTTTAACTAAGTTATATCCAGAGAGAGAGAAAATTTTAGAGATAGTATAAGGACACAACCTTACTAGTCGTATCATAGCTAGAATATAATTAATGTCCGTTGCACTTTCTTCTCATGCTAAAACGTCTGCTTTTGACACACGAACCAAGCCGCAATATTCATAAGTTATGCTTATCTGATTTAGGGAAGAGCTTCCGATAATGTATAATGGAAGAAATTGTCAGTGCTAATTAGTGAACGGAAAAACCGTCTAACTTATATTAGATAGGATCTTCCATTAAAAAAAAAGATCTACAAGAAATAATTGTTAGGTTTTGTTTTTTTCTTCTTGAAACTTCAGCAACAGAGCAGAAACGCTTGGTTTAACTGGTGCCAGGAGCCCGTAATGGGACTCAGGAAAAGTCATAACGGCTGACTGCACTTCTTCCATTAACTAGGTCTGGATGAAGCAGGAGAGAGTTTGAAGAGACACTCAAGAGTATAACTGGTGCACTGCGCCAAAGGCGCCGTCAAATTTCGGAAGATTAGTACTTCGTAAATCAAAGCATCTTAAAGTAGAAGGAATTGCTTGACCTTGTGGAACAAGGCATTTGCGTAGAGAGGAAGTAATTTACAGGTTTTTATACCACGAACTTTTAAGACATATTAACCAAACAGAGCGCATATGATCTCCGAGTCTACAAATTGAACTGATTTTTAGAACCATAAAAAAACGTTACATCGATACACAAGATTGAACCAAAAGTGAAAGCAGTTCACTTACAAATAAATCTACTTATCACAAGAGAAAACGAAATGGAGTAACTGTTACTTTTAGTTCTGTATATTAGTCACCAAAGATATCGAAAAACACAAGTAACATAAGAAACTAGAAAGGCAAACTATAATATTTTGCTCTTATGCTATTTCTGCATATCGAGTTAGAGATGTATAAACACATATATAAAAGAAAAGCAATCATTTTGTCACAATACTCCTTCAATGTTTTCGCATTTATAGTACCTTGCATTTCTCTTCCCTTAGCTAATGGTAATCTGAAGAGGTTAGACTATGATTTAAGTGATAAAACTACGTTCTATGACAGCATAATTTGTCTAAATCTCAAATAACGTTTTCTGAAATTACATGAAATAATATATTTCATTTCCCCCCAAAAAATGCGAAAAACGTTATTCTTGTTTTATATAGCATACCCTGAGGTGTGAGTGGAGTTTTATTAAACTTTGATTGAGTCATGTATCATAATTTTCAAATTGAAAATAACGGCTAATAAGAAACAGTACATGTTAAATAGAAATAAGGAAAATACTTCTGCAATATGCAGAAAAACAAAATAATCGTCAGAACAGATAGCATATCTTTATGAAAATGAAGATAAATACGTCTAAATGAATGTAACTGCGTTTCCTAATTCCCATGTAATATATTTAGTATATATTTGTAACACTTCGTTTAAAGTTAGAAACGACATACTAAATAAATCACATAAAACCTAATCTTTCTTAACAGTATCTTGCTTTAGGCTTAAATGCTGCCTTTGCTTTTGTTTAGAGGAATTATTCTAAACCCCAGCAGATATTGAAAAGAGAGAGAATTAAGAATTTTGATTATGCAGTAAAAGTCGTATATCATAATATTTTTATATCTCTGGTTGGACCAGATAACTACGCACCGCTGTGATATGTAAATTAGGTTCCTTTTTTTGTTGTTCATGAAAAATTTAATTTGATAAGCAATTTGATATATATGTATATAAAGAAAACAGTTCACCTTAGAAGGTTTTAATAGAGTAAAATGTTCCTCAAAGTCTTGTATTTATAATATCTTAAACGAAAACGGTGAGACTACACCAGCAAATTATAAAATATAGTTAAAAACTGTGTACATGTTAGTGTTCGACTTATGAAGTAGCAGCCCCTCCCCCCAGCTTTGGTTTTCCAACCATGAACCCATCTCTCATTATTAGCCACCCCAGTGGCACAGCGGTATGTCTGCGGACTTACAACGCTAGAAACCAGTTTTCGATACCCGTGGTGGGCAGAGCACAGATAGCCCATTGTGTAGCTTTGTGCTTAACTACAAACAAACAAATGAAATATTAATTATACAATGATTACTTTTATCAGAGAGTTGCGTCAGAATACGAAAATTAGATATAAAAACTCTATAAATGTGATATGCGTATGACATAATGTATTTCTTTCGTTGAAATATCAGTGTACTTTGTGAATTTTCAATACTGGAATGAATTATTTTTTTGAACAATGAATTCTTCTAAAATACTGCAAAAAATTTGGTATTTCCTTTAGAGTTTGTTTTTATGGAATGTGAGATGTAATAATAATGAACGTAAAAGCAAATGTTAAAATAAAGCTCAACTTTTTAATGACTTCAGATACCGCGTCCTACAACTAAAATCTGTACAAATCAATACACCTATCAAATTAAATATTTTTTTCATAATGTTGTACAAGAAAGCATAAAGAAGGTTTCAACTTATTTCTAATTATTGTATAAAATATGTCAAAAAATATTTTGTTATAAGAAAATGTATAAGAAATAAAATTGTATTTAATTGTTAAAACTCAATATAAAAGTCATTATAAATAGAACTTACTGATACAATGATTTAGTACAAAGGTTCATATGTAAATAGTTAACCAACTGTCTCGTAACACTGATGATGCACTATCGAATAACAATATGTAGTTTTTGCGAAGCTCATATGATAGCTCTCGAAGAGCCTTAATCTTTCAAACAACGAGAAAAGCTGGTCTGACACTTCTGCTCAACACCCTGAAGCAAGTGGAAACACCAAGCAGCTGTCAATAGAGCGTCTGATTAGTCTAGCTTGGCTTGTTTACACAAGCTCCAGAGCTATATAATCTGCCCTTAGATATTGCAACCTTACATTTCTTTAATACTTTTACGTCATTTTTTTTCTTCCAAGACAATTCTTATCTATATTTCAGGAAAGTCCTATAGCCTCTAAATTTTTCATCGGAGCTTCAAATTTTCTAATTATATCGCTGCAACTTTTTCATCATCTTAAGACTAGTTAATTAACAGCTGCGTTGTAATTGATATCAGTGCTTCATGAAAATAAAGTTTACAGATTCATTTAGTCCGTAAAGCGAATTACTTAAAGAAAAATACTATACACTTTTCCTAAATTTGAATAAAATAATAATCGTGCATATTAAATTATTTGACGTGAACCCGTTTTTTTATTTAAAACGAAATATTTTGAAATTAATACAAGTGTTTTATTTATCTTAACAAAATTCATAGATATTAAACTCCTGCACCGTCATTGTTTATTGTTTAAGACATTAAAAAGTTAATACATTGTTATAAGAACAATCAAAACCTATAGGAATTTTAGTCCTTTTTATAAAACTCTGAGCCAGAAAAAAAAATTAAGTTGTACCTATGTGTCTCCTCAAAGGAGCACAAGCAATTACGCATTTTCGATATAAACCCCGCAAGCTAGTTGCATAATAAAAGTGACTTAAACTCCTATGTTTTCTCTGATAATATACTGAGTAAAACAAGAAATATTTAACCAAACAATGTTTTTTTGTTGTTTAACGCAAAACTAGTATTCTTGAAGAAACGTTAGTATATGTATCTTTTAAGCTCTGAAATATATATTTAATATTACTTTATTTCCACATATCTCTTCTTTGTTTGTTTGTTTTTAATTATGCACAAAGCTACACAAGAGCTATCTGTGCTCTGCCCACCACGGGTATCGAAACCCGGTTTTTAGCATTGTAAGTCCGCAGACATACCGCTGTGCCACTGGGGGGCATATCTCTTCTTGCCTGAAAAGAATTCTTATGCACTTTTACATGTAATACAAATATTTCAATTTTGAAATAATGTGTGGAAGCTTTTTACACTGCTGATAAACATAAGCATTCTTTGTGAAATAGGTATATTGTAACAGGACGTGCAAAATGTAATAAGATTTCTAGTTTTTAGTCGTTTATTGTTTAATCAATACTTACTACCCAAGTTTATGACGTCATAAACGTGGGTTTCCCTACAAAGATTCAGGTAATTCTGCTCCGTAATATCCTGGAACTAATTATTGTAAACAAACGTGAAATTAGATCGTTTTCTGAAGCTCACAGTTCCAACCAACGTCTGAAATGTTATTGATCTTTCATCGCTTTCATGTGAAAGAATGATGGAGTCTTTCTCGTCATTCAAACCCTTTAGTGTTTCACAACCTATTCTAGATTTGTTTACCATGTTTCTAGAAGGTAATTTCTCACTCAGAATATAATTTTTTATATAATTTATATTTCATATATAATTTGTTTTTAGTTGTTGTTGTTTTTCTTCGTATTCCTTATGGTCGTGTCGAAATATTTTTCAATAGCCTAATGAACGATAGCATCCTCCTTAACAGAGATAAACTAGACATCTTATTTCTTGAATGACAGCATGTCTGGAATGTTCTTGAGAATTATGTCAAGGTTTTCACTAAAGACATCCTAGATTTATATATTTTAGAGGGATGGTTGAGAATATATTGCAGCTTTATAAAAGAAACCAAGGAGAATGACAATTGATAATGTTTTGTTTTATCTAAATTTTACCCATTCTTAAATTGTTTTGTACAGTGTAGCACCTACATTGTTTGTTAATGAGTTATTATAATTTATAAGTATTTTTTTTTCTAAAATAATAAAAGAGCGAGATTTTATAACTTATTACGTTTTAACCAAATGTACAGTGGAAGTACCACATATCCATTCAATGCAGGTAAGGAATATCGCTAATTACGTTAATATCCTCAGATTCAGATTAGTCAGAATTAAGAATTGATTGAACCAATTTGTTTGAAAAGTTACATCTACTAAAAATGTAAAAGACACTCTGTAACGAATATATTCACATGGCGTTGATGTTTGTTCTGCATCTTTCATACATAGTTCTGATAAATAGGTGGACGACGTTTCATTCTTCAGCCAGTGTAACAACAATATCTCTGGTGTCACGAGATTGGTTAACTCGTTGAAGTATAAAAGAGTTCAAGAAATTCCCATAAGCATTCTATGAGATTTGGATCTTGCTGGTCAATTCTTGATTTATAGATTAAAACAAGGTTTTGTCTTACTGCATCCGAGAAAGGTCTCCAATTGGACCCGATAAATTTAAGAGTTTTATTCTAACCCTCGGAAGCAAAATACGTTTTGTAAATTCATATCATAAATACGCTGTCATTGATCGGGTTATTATCAACAATGCTACACTGAACAAGTTATTCAGCTTTGGATTTCCAACCATAAAAACATCTCTCATTATTAGGCCCCCCAGTGGCACAGCGGTATTGTCTGTGGACTTATATCGCTAGAAACCGGGTTTCGATATCCGTGGTGCAGAGCACAGATATCCCTTTGTGTAGCTGTGTGCTTAATAACAAATAACAACAACAGCTCATCATGAAAGGTAAAACAAGTTATATATCGCGGATAAATAAAATACTTTCTTGCCTGTTTGGTCAAATATAAATCACTTCCGTTTATGTCCTAAAGTTCAATTTTAATCCATGGACACTAGACGGATAATTCATAAAGCTGTTGTTATGTGGCGTATTTAATATTACACGACCTTGTTCGGGCTATCTAATATATATATATCTAATCAGTTATCTGATTACAAACCTTGATTTATAAAAACAGCCAAATGATTAACTTAGGAAATCAAAAGGCGTTGTCTTTTTCAGGGTGGGTACCTCCCAAAACAATCATGCACTCTAGCGATAGGTCACTTAAAACGTAACTAATGGTATATCAATTTTTAATGGTCTTTGGATCCAGTTTTTTACATCTTATTAATTTTTTGGTTCTTTTATATATCAGTAGGATGTACATAAGGGTGTTTTTGCATTGACGTTTTTTTTTTCATATAGTTTTGAACAATAAAACACTATTCCATACTGTTTTATGACAAACCTTTTTGTCTGCTACTACTTTAATGTACTTTAGCCAAAAGAATGATATGGATTTCTGCACAAACAAACTTCACAGTATAATGCGTTCCAGTGTGCTTAACACAATAATGGTGTTTTCTTAGGGTGTGGTCAAAACTCATGGTGATGGCATCTACCATACCTTTTTTTTTTGTAATTTATACAACTACGTATGTGATATCCTATGTTTTGAAAAGAAGGTAGCGACTGCCGTGCGTTTATAGAAGTCAATAATCACGGAAATGGATTGTATAAATAATGCATCTTTATACTCTAGACTCTTTTATTCTGCGAGATTCGTGTCACGGCAGAGTGGATTACCCTGAAAAAATATTAGTACTTTCATGTACGTATAACACATTTTATTGTAAGTCGTTCGTTGAATGGTAAGCTATATACACAATACGCATAATATAGTGATACATATATATATATATGTGTGTGTGTGTGTATATACCGTCTATTGTATTAATAGATGGCCCGGA
>NW_013665612.1:1096872-1100591 GCF_000517525.1 Limulus polyphemus
ATATATATATATATAATGTGGCCTTCGAAACGTTCCCTCGAGCTGCAGGCTGAGGTTCTAAGTAGGTGTGTTAAAAGAACTCTGATTGGTCGAACATTAGTGGTGTATTTTCATTGGTAAATTTCTAATGGCTGAACTAATCCCGTTCTCAATCAAGAGAGACCTCTAAGGAGGCTAGAGATGCAAATTATTTATGTTAAGTTCCAAATATTCTTGTTGATAACGAAACACCACCTGTAGTCAGAAAGTTGTTTTTATGTTAACCCAGCTCGTCCAATGTACGACTGAGAGAGTGTAACACCTTTATTTAATAATAAAAATCCCTGTAGACTCCCACTGGAGCATAGGGCCCCAACAACACCTCGCCGACGGAAGTTGTTGTTGCAGTAATTTTTTAGCAGGTTGGTTTTTACGGGGCGGAGTTGCTTGACCCGCGCCCAACCTTCCCTCTAGTCTTACACTGCCAAATTAGGGACGGATAGCGCAGATATCCCTCTTGTAGCTTTGCGCGAAATTCAAAATAAACAAACAAGCATTAATAGATATTTTATAAATTTTGTCTCCAGATAATACTGCTGGCATCCATTTCGAGATTCAATGTATAAATATTATATTACTCGTTTTTCCAACATTGAAAAAGTTTCTTTATCATTTATTTGTGTTAATTATAAGAAAAACATATATTATCTTTTTCTTGAAATGTGAAGCATTTTATCCAATACTACATGTTACATATTTACAGTAAATATTGTCATTGCATTGAATGTGTCTTTATTATGATGAGTGAATGAGTATGGGAGATATCTAATCATTAACAATCTTCGTTTTACCGAACTAATTTCTGTAACTAGGACTAAGCATCTGTTGTTTCGCTTCCTCGAAGAAACTTCAAGCATGAGTAATAATAGACAATGACACTCTAAGAAACCATTGTTTGTGATATCTAGCTAGCTATTAACGTTAACGTTATGATTTTTACGACATAATCTGTATTCTTTAACTAATTTCCTTTTAGTGGTACATTACGTTCTCTATATGAATTTATTTTAATTATAAAATGTGTTTTGATATCGATATAAAAAAAGAGCTATAAATAAAACTATTATAAAAATAAATAAAAAAGCTTCAATACGGTTATTTTAGTTTTACCTTCTATATTTTAATGTGTATTTTAATCATTTCCTTAAAGTAATGTTACGTTGATTTCCTATATCATCCCCCCCCCCAGTCGCACAGTGGTACGTCTGCGGACTTACTACTCTAGAAACCGAGTTTCGATACCCCTGGTGGGCAGAGCAAAGACATCCCATTGTGTAGCTTTGTGTTTAACTTCAAACACATTTACCATTTTAAATATACTATTGAATAAGAAAAAGAAAAAAATGAGATGTATTGAAGCGCTCACAAGAAACTGTGGAAGTTTGAATCTTATAAGGAGTTAACAAATAAACTTCACATCGTGAATTATAATAGCATTTGGAAAGTGTTATAAATTTAAAGCGCTTCGAGTTTTTAACAGTGACGGGTTAGAATATATTCCTCTGTATAAAATCAGTACATTTCATAAGATGTTGTCCAGGTCAATAATTTTATATTGTAGTTTATTATTCTTAAGCATAATGGAATGTACTAATGGTATCCACACGCATAATTGACTAAGTACTAATGGTATCCACACTCATAATTGACTAAGTACTAATGGTATCCACACGCATAATTGACTAAGTACTAATGGTATACACACGCATAATTGACTGAGTACTATTGGTAGTAACATCCATTTGTAAGACTTTTCTTATATTTCTATTTTGGTTTGAGAATTTCTTGAAAACCTTCCCAACTGTTGTCTGCGCATAGCCGTTCCTAGATTTGAGCTAATAGACTAGAGAGAAGACGCATAGTCAACAACACCCTGTGCTAACTCTTGGGCTACACCAGTCTAATGGAATAGTGGGATTTAACCGTCACCCTTCTAATGCGACAACGGATTTACAGTCTAGGCAAGTTAACCATTAGGCCACGTACAGCCCTTTTTTTTGAGTTGGCTATGTTAAAAGAAATATTTTGGTAATTTATACACCTGGATACAGACAAGTAAAGATTAGGTATATCAAAAGCAGAAATATATTTTGATTTTCTCCAAACCAAATAAAAATTTCGTTTAAAAATTTTCATTTTTCAAAATGCGTTTTTTTTAATTCAACTACTTAATACCTTTTTATTCTATTTGGTATTTAGGTATTGTGTCTTTAATAATTTCTTATCTTTCCTAACGTAGTATGTGTATCTGGTTTTACTCAATAATACGTGAAAAAAACCAGATTTTCCAGTACTGGAGAAAGCAACGTTTTTGTTTAGTTGTTTGTAATTAAGCACAAAGTTACACAATGGACTATCTGTCAAAACACAGGTATCAAAACACAGATTCTAGCGTTGTAAGTCTGCAGACTGGGGGCGCAAGGTTTTTGAAACTTCACACAAAAAAAATAGTTTGCGTGTATTGGAAGAAACAGTTTCCAGAGTGATAGATAGATAGTGATAGTTCTATAAGGTCTGTGTTTTTGTTTCTACTTATTATTACTCATTCACAAATACTACTCAGAAAATGTCTGATTTCATTCTTAAAAATCACATTGTTTAAAATCCCTTGAAAACTTTTTAATATGAATTAGGGGGGAAATTCTTGCTTCGCGTACGAAACATTTTACTGGTTATGGTATTTTATAATTGAATGCACAAGGTTTATAAAATATAGAAGCAGTGCTGTGTATGTAAAGTAATTAAAACAGCTAAGTGGCCTCCCTAGACTATTCATGCAGTGACTGCGATGGTAAACTTAAGTGGGTTAAACCTATTTCACAACACGTGCTAACCACCAACACCTATAGTACAAAAGGACACCTTAAGCCGAATAGACTGATCAAAAATTAAAAACTGATGGACTTATCTACTAAAAGACACCAGATCTAGCAACGCTTTACAAACCTGCGTATCTGAGTCAAGTATTATTTGGTTCATAACCAAATAAAGAAATTCACGTACAAAGCCTTAACACATAAACACTGCTGTCTGATTTGGGGCTATGAGGAGTGACAGATCTATTATCCAAATACCTTTCCTATTGAAATGCAAAGTACTATTTACACCAACCTTTCCCTTACACGTATCGTGACGTCGTCCACACTTCTGCACTATTAATTTCATTTTTACATAGTTTAATGAAATTTAAAAAGCTTCTCACGCATGCACACACGTTTCTCTTAATTATATAGATGGAAAGGCTGAGAAATATACACTGAGTGGTCACAAGTAAATAGTCACCTAATTGTTCGTAATTCAACTGATTTATGCTAACTAATTTGTGTTCACAGAGCACTATATAAATGAAAATGGTCCGCTCACTACTTATCTTGCGCTACAACATGCCCAGAACTCAAGGTTCTCTCGAATTGTCAGATTTTGTTAGAAGAAGAATAGTTGGTCAAGCAGATGGTGGAATAAGGCAGCGGCGAATTTCGCATAATTTGGGAATCCCGCTTTCAACAGTTAACAGAATCATCATACAGTTTAGGAAACACGGCAAGGAAACAACTGAACAGCGTCCGGGTCGTCCTGGTCCATCGGAGAGGACAAAAAGGGCTGTCAAGAGGAGCATCGAACTGGATCCCAGATAAACGACTGCAGAAGTGGCCAAAGTTGGTGGGATGAGCCCGAAGTCT
>NW_013665612.1:1101591-1104713 GCF_000517525.1 Limulus polyphemus
GCTTCCGAAGTTTATAGCACACCAACTATAGCAAACCAATAATAGATACTCTTTTTTGGTGTGTCGCATTGGTTATATTTATAGGCGTGTGGAGAGTTTCTCGAAATTTCAATTTTATGAAACAATACTGACGCTAATACTAGAGAATTCTTACACTCGAGAATCTTCTACAACTTTAGAGAATGGGCGGGAGTTTCGCAATACATATTTAACTGTATAAGTTATGTAAATTTTCAAATATAAATTTAATATAAACAAACATCGATATTAAAATATATATATATATAATAATAAATCCGTCACAGTTGTTTCTTACATTATCTATTTTTTCTGTTTACGCTTTCTCTTTTTTTAGTATTGTTGCACATTTTGAGAGAATGAGTATCGGTAATTAAGATTTTTGACAATAACACATTCTACTGTCCATAGCTAATCTTTATTCTGGACTTAACATAAGAAACAATTTCATCAAAGGAATATTTTATGTAGTAGATATATATATATATTTATATATTTATATTATATACAACACATACGAGTCTTTTTATTCAAAAGTTTGTTGTAAACATAATATACATACTTCAGGATTGGCTTGTAAAATTAGGTCAAACCAAGAAAAGGAGATTCCATTTAAGTTATTGAATGACCCAAATAACAAAACAATTAGTAACAATTTCGAGTATCAGATCGTTAGTAACAGTAGAATATGAAACAGTATTTGTCCTTTTCTTCAACTAATAAATATTAAGCCTCTTCTTAGATACTTCGAGTACTTACTCTAAGAACAAATTCAATCAATATATTTTTTGTTTAATAGTTCTCTTGAAGCAGATTGAACAAGAAATCTAACATTTAGAAACTAGGTTTTTAGTGATAGAAAAAGATAAATAAACGCTTTAATTAATAAATCTCTAAAATATCGAAGAAGAACTAAATTCAGAATTATATTTGAAAATAGAGAATAAGGCAATGAATGGTTATTAAAGTTACTAATTTCATTGTTCTAGAGTTATAATGAGGCTTTCATTTTAAAAGGCCACTGAATAACAAAATTTACATCAAACAAGAACCAAAGATTTCAAACATGTTTCAATATTTTTATTGTTTAAGTGTTTACAAGCTTTTTAACTAACAAGAGTTGTAATTTTCAACCTGAACAGCACCTAAAAGACCAGATCAAAACCATAGAATTCATACATAGGTGTCCGAATTTTCAGCTACTAACCAGAGTGAAGGCAGTCAGAAGCACCTACCGATACAATGGTATCTTTAGGCATTTTTAACTGAATAACGGAATTGATTGTTTCTTTTTTAACGCGCCCACAACAGAAAATGCATAAGGTATTCAATGGCATCAGATCTTGAACCCCGGGCCCATTGATCTGCAACTTGATACACTAACCAATAGACCACTCCAGGCTTAACGAAAGTAAGGAGGATGAGTGACATTTATCTCCTAAGTTTTCATTAATTATAACTTTATCAATAACATATTGTCTGTTTAGAGTTTTACTATAAAGCTCAGCCGTATTTAGGAACTGAATATGTGTATGTATATATAATATATAATAATATGTGTTTATAATAAAATAAAAGTGTAAGCCATTCTTTGTAAAACGTGTGTGTGTGAGTGTCTGCTTATAAGTGTCGCCCCCAGTGGCACAGCGGTATGTCTGCGGACTTACAATGCTAGAAACCGGGTTTCGATACCCGTGGTGGACCAAGCACAGACAGCCCTTTGTGTAGATTTGTGCTTAACTACAAACAAACTTATAAGTGGTGAAACAGTGAAACAAAAGTCACCAAACCTGACAATTACCCTTAGAACCCTCCATGAGGTGACATAGGAAGAATGTTCAGATCCGAACCCCACACCACAAAGGTACGTCAGCTAGTAGACGCTAGAAAAAGACACAAATCAAAATACATTATTATGGAATATGTTTCCAAATATTAAATTAAATCCTGCTAGTAATTTTTTCAGTATGAAGGTTCCATTGTGTGACAAGAAACTTTAATTGTGTACCTGGCTGTGAAATAAAAGTATGTATATTCTCTAAGATGATATGTGTCTAGCTTTAAAAGATGAAAAACCATTTCTCAAAATATACAGTTATATCATTTCATCAAAACAAGACCATTTTCTGAACCACATAATTATATTTTTGAAAAAACGGTAAACATCTTATCTTTTAGAATTTGACTAACTTTTGACCATTTTCATGAGTTCAATTTACCATTTGGAGTATTAAAATTACCATACCGTGTTTTCTTACTTACTTAGATTTATAACTTTTAACTAAAACCTCAAAATATTACTAAAATTGATCACCTAAAATTTATAAAAATTGCATTTTATAAAATCATATTAAATTAAACACACAGAAGACTTGATAAACATAAATATACCCATTATGCAGATTTTAAGATGTATCGTTACAAATATTCTTGATATTATTGTAAAACCATTTAAATGACACTATGGTTTACATTAAGTAATACCATGTGTTCGGGCCCGGTATGGCCAGGTGGTTAAGGCACTCGACTCGCAATCTGAGAGTCGCGGGTTCAAATCCCCGTCACACCAAACATGCTCGTCCTTTCAAAGAGGGAAGGCTGTCAAGTGGGTTGCATCCTTGACGTCAGAAACAGCTTTAGAAACGATGGCAGAGCAAGATCTGCCATCGGCTCAACAGTCCGCAAGGACTATGGGGAAAAAATACCATGTGTTTGCCAGTGTAAATTAGGTGTAATTTAATTTTTTGTTTAGAAGTAAGCACAAAGCTACACAGTGGACTATCTTTGCTTTGCCCACCACGGGTATCGAAACCAGGTTTCTAGTGATATAAGTCCGCATAAATGCCGCTGTCCTACTGGGGGCGATACAATAGTAAACCAGATATAAGTTAATGTGTAACAAAATTGGCATCCACTATGTAACTATAATTATTATTGAATATGAACAGTGAAAACTTAAATATATCTTATAAATAGTGACCATGGTTATGCATTATTCGGTTTGAAAATACCTTGAAATATCACAGCTATGATGAAGAGGACTGTATTCTTCCACAAAAAGAAAGTTGTGTTGCCAGTGTAACAAACTTGTTATTATATATTTA
>NW_013665612.1:1105591-1128161 GCF_000517525.1 Limulus polyphemus
ATTTAACTTCAGTGGATTCTCATCGGACATGAGGATTTTTACGAAACATTACATAACGTCACGGTGGAAAACCCGGTGTGTGTGGCTCATAAATAACGAAGGACAAAGCTAGCTAGCTTCCCATTAAGTGAAATATATCTACGTCAACTCGTAATCAACTGGCTCATCGTGAACCCTCAATAAGCTACCGAAGAAGTTCCAGATTAAAAGGAAGACTTTATATTGATTGTAAGTTTGTGAAACTTTTGTTTATAAATCCTTGTTTGTAATAACTATTTGTAATAACTGGTATTGTAAATTGTATTGTTGTGTGTATATTAAAACGTATTTGTGTTAAAAAAGAAAACTGTGTGTATCAATCTTGTTGGCAGATATCATAAACTGACTATATATTGGCTTTTACTTAACTGCTAAATCCAAAGTAGGCCCGGCATGGCCAGGTGGTTAGGGTGCTCGACTCGCAATCTGAGGGTCACGGGTTCAAGTCCCCGTCACACCAAACATGCTCGCCCTTTCAGGCGTGGGGCTGTTATGATGTGACGGTCAATCCCACTATTCGTTGGTAAAAGAGTAGCCCAAGAGTTGGCGGTGGGCGGTGATGACTAGCTGCCTTCCCTCTAGTCTTACACTGCTAAATTAGGGACGGCTAGCGCAGATAGCCCTCGTGTAGCTTTGCGTGAAATTCAAAACAAACAAAATCCAAAGTATAATTTAACTACTAAATTGAAATTATCAGTTAACTCAATTTCAGACCATTTCTAATACGTAACACCAGTCAAGCAGTGCGAGATGTTTTAATACGAATGATTTTATTTTATTTTATGTCTAAGAAATAAAGATAATACTCTCTTTTTTCTCTTTTTTTGTATACGTCGGAGAGTAATTTTAGATGGCTTATGTAAATAAGTAGATCAGTCATGGATGCTGTTACGTCGTTAGACGCATGGCATATTATTTTTTTCTGAGTGATATAAGCTGAATATTCCTTCTTCTTGTTTATTTCGGAAGCACAAGTACAAAACACATGGTAACCGAGCATGAAGGAATCTCACCCTTCCACAGAAAACAGTTCTACATCTATGACACATGAGGCAACATATTATGTCTAATCAATTTTTGTCTGAAGGTACATGAAGATCCTAGATTTTATTTCTACAAGCGGTACAAGCAGTGCGGAACTATGTTGTCTAACTCGAAGAAGGGAATCTTTTTCGTTGGAAGGAGTACTCGCATGGCAAGTGTCAAGATTTGTATCAGTAATTTACCTCACAATGGCAAAAGTATATGCTAGTCCCTTAACATACAACTGACCCTTGAGGTTCACGTCTTCCTGGAAGGGTTTCAATGAAACATGATATAAATGTGAGGGCACTAATCTCTAGCTTCCAAGTTCGCGTATAAGCAAGTTCGTGTGAGGGCTTTAAGGCTCGCTCTCTTAACGTTCCTAATACACTGTTACAGTCCAGTTTGATAAAAGGGCATTCTATTGGGATTTATGAATTGCTATAAATATGAGAAGTACAACATTTAGAGGACTATTTCAACATCAGAGATAATTGTATAACATGGTCCAAAGTTGTCATTCACTACAGAACAAAGTTGATCGCTTATGGACAATCCCGCGTACTTTCATAACGGTTGCAAATCAATTACACTTTTTCTTGACGCTCTACGTTATTTTACGCTTTCCTCAAACAAACATTTTGTGACTTGGAAGTTGGAGATAAACGTTTGGGTATGATATTATTGCCACAAGTAATCTACTGAATTACGAAGACATCATCAACATATTCAAAGAGTAACTGTAGAGAACTTATAAATATGGATATGTATATATTTTTTAAAGAATTATAATTTAAATTAATATTTAATCAATCACACAGGCCTGCAATGGTTTTATTCTCTTGATATATTTACATGTTTTAAATAATTCCTTTACACTAAATCCGTAAATAATATCCATTCTTCTCCATCACATAGTTTTCACAAAACGTCATAACGCAATACATAAAATAAATACTACAACACGTAGTTTTGAGACTAAAAGATGTAGAAAAAAATGTTCATTGTGGTAAATGAAATAATTATTTGATCTAAGTAAGAGTTGTTTTTTTTCTTCCCGATTTATAAAAATTCCTAACAGGATTGAAAAAAATTAATATTATTTTGAAATCTGTGTAGCTGTATTAAGGAAAATCCGTTATTAAAGCCAAAACAACTTTTATGAAGTTTAAATGTGCAGGCCTGTATTATCACAATGAAAGTTCAATATATTTCGTTTAGAAATTACATCCCGTAATAAACAACTAGTATTTTTGTAATGGTCGGATTTTCTGTGATATTTAAAATAAGTAATTATAGGCCACAGAAGATGATAATATTACTCTTTCTCAACTGAGTTTCTAAAAACAGAAACATTTTGTGGTGGTTATTAGTTCCAAACACTTTTCTATTCATTTCCGAATTTAAAACAGAATAACTGTTATATCTAGGAGTTTCGAATAAGCATGACACTTAACTACTCTTATAAATTTGAATGAACAAAACTATCTCTTTATCTAGTTGTATCTACATGAACACCACTGAATCATTGGAAGTGATGAAATGTTCCAAGATGCTTCATAATTATTCATCACTGAGTGCGTGAAGGTAGAGTTTATACGTTTCATAATTCTAGCACACACACAATTTTATTCACAATTGAATACACTTTCTAAGAATCGTGAGATTTTCAATTGCTTTACATACGTGATATTTTAAATAGTATACACAACTGTAGTAGAATTTGTTGAAAATGGTAATGTTTAACAAAGAATTTCAAACACAAAAATGTCTGCACTGTTATTTTATCATTAATCACTAACTGTATAAAACCCATATAACATGATTGAATAGATTACAATAGTTAACGGTCGAGAACCGAAATTTATAAAATAAAATTGTAATTTGTGAAATAACATGAATATATAAAAAATAAAGATGTATCGTGGGACAAAAAAATATGGGCTAATCCAGTATTCTAAAATTAATAACTCCAGTTAGCGTTAACATATATCAAGAACTAAAACTAACAACAAAGTTATTTTACTTAAGGCCCTTCGCGCTCAGGCGTGCTCGTGTCATTTGTAATAAATAACAATTTACTTTCTTTCAGCCTACTTTCTAACAGAAGGTTACATAAATGATGTTTACAAGATAAGCCATTTTTAGTGTGGTAATATCTTGTCAAACGCTTCACACTTCGAAATAAAACTGCATATTCGTTATACGTTTCGGTTCACACACACACAAACAAGTTCTATACGTATAATTTACTGAACCTCAAGCAACGCTCTGAACTGAAGTAAACGACTCTGTGAGGTACTTATTATATTATTAAAGACAGGGTGTTGTTTAAAATATATAGCTTGCTGTGTAGCAGATTTTATGTTATTGAGAATGGGTATTAACGCAACTAAAGTTATTACTAGAATCATATTAAACAAAGGAAAACCTATTTTTCTGATTCGAATATACTGGTTTGTAAATATAAAAAATGCTTTTATCTGAAACGTACGCATACGATATCAAAACAGTTGCCATAGTTGTCTTGCAAATTGTAGTTCATCAGTAAATATTCTGCCGCATTTTGTTTGCTTATCTGTTGTTACACCCAAAGTATACTCTGGGCTTTCTATTCTCAGATACCCCACCCCCACCCCCTCTGACCTATACTTTTCGCCTTAAGCACTCACAGTTATAAATTAGCTAAATTTCTTGTACCAATCTTAAAACCTTTTACTAGGAACGAATTTACAACACCGGACTCCTTCCAATTTTCCTGAGAAATCAGTCAACTCACTCTTCCCCCCACCCTCTTAAAAATCACGTGGTGGCTAGCTTCGATATTACTTCTCCTTTTACTAATATTTTCCCTGGACGAAACCATTAGTATTGCACTGTCTAATTATCTCTTTGCTAAGAACATTGTTGTTAATGCTTTCTAAATCTGATTTCAAATCTATGCTTGAATTCTCAACTAAATACTCTCTTCTTCTCTTTAACAATACTCTATATGAGCAGATAGATGGCGTTGCTATAGACTCCCCCTTGGGTCCTTCGCTTGCCAACATTTTTCTCTGTCATCAAGAATAGAACTGGAATGACAATTATCCGTTAAGCTTCAAACCTGTTCTCTACAAAAGGTATGTGGATGATACTTTCCTTATTTTCCACCACAACGGTCATATCCATCGCTTTCTTGACTATCTTACTTCACAACACCCCTCTATACACTTCACTCGTGAAATTGAGACAAGTACCTCTATTTTCTTTCTGGACGTTCTTGTTTATCATGAAGCTAACGGCTTTACAACTTCTGTCTATCGTAAAAACACATTTACTGGTCTTTTAACCCTGTTTGATAGCTTTAAACCCTTTTTTATCAAACGTAATCTTATTCCCTAAATAGGGCCTACAGCTTTGCCGCTTCCTATCTACCCCTTCACAAAGACATTTCTTCCGTACAAAGCGTTCTCTTTCTAAACGGCTACTCTAAGTATTTCTTGGAGAAAATAACTTGCCCATTCTGAGCTAATTTGTTTGTCAAAACCACCTAAGATACCCACTGTACCTAAGCTTCCTTTATACACCTGCTTTCCATATCTTGGAAGACAGAGCTCCCTTACTCACCTTAAAGTATGAGCATGTGAACACATACGCATATCTATAAAAAATGGGAAGAGAGGTTACAAACCGTCCCAACTCCGCTATCTATCAACACAATACAGAAACAGGACATCCCATTTCTCTCTCCAACTTTGAAATTCTCTCAACAGCCAAACATGATACTTAACTTCTGATAAAAGAATCATTATACATAAAAACTCTTCTTCTGTCCCTAAATTATGCACATTTTCACTTGATTTAACTCTATTTGAGTTTAATAAATACTTCCTATTATTACTTTACTTTATCAAGAAGTTAATGAACTAAATTCGTGACATATTCTGTAACACGACTCAAGCGAAAATACACAAAATCTTACCAGAACTTAAGAATAAACTTGATTCTAACGTAAGTGAAATATAAGTGTAAATATCTATAAAGAATACTAAAAATATTTCAATCTCACGATAAAGTCACAAAACTAAAAGTCTTAAACACCTTGATGACATTGACAGTTAACTCTTTTATAATGAAAGATTATTTGAATAAAAACTTTCAATGAATTTTGACAATCGTATTTTTCAACTATTTGTGTTGTGAATATATTCACGTATTTTCTTTATTCGGGAAAATTAGAAACTGTTGAAAAGCATCATTTCTGGTAAATAAAATCCGCTCCAAATCTATGATATTTAATTTCAAATTGCTTAAAAACGCTTCTAGGTCTAGTATATGAAATTGAAACGAAATATGATGCTTGTTTGTTTTTGAATTTCGCGCAAAGCTACACGAGGGCTATTTGCGCTAGCTGTCCCTAATTTAGCAGTGTAAGACTAGAGGGAAGGCAGCTAGTGATCATCACCCACCGCCAACTCTTGGGCTACTCTTTTACCAACGAATAGTGGGATTGACTGTGACAGTATAACGCCCCGACGGCTAAATGGGCGAGCATGTTTGGTGTGACTGGGATTCGAACCCGCGACCCTCAGATTGCTAGTCGAGCGCCTTAACCACCTGGCCATGCCGGGTCGAAATATGACGTAGTTTGATGTAGGAAAACCTATTGCACTTGTCTATATTCAAACTAAAAAAAAACTGCTTCTTGTTATCAAAGAGTACCACAGGATAATAAACCTACAATACACTTATTATCACCCGCAGTTATGTTTCTAAATAATAATGTTGGTCTCCTTTACATTTTTGACACGCTTCATTGAATCCCGATCACCATATGCCAAATCAGCCCATTTATGTGGTCTGCTATTGGGTGTTGTAATACGAATCGCGTGTAGGCATACAGAATATCATGCTCCGTTTATCACGCAATAAATGTCACCATGATATCGGTATGTTGGAAGGGAGTGCGAGCCAGTAAGAATGCAATCAGTCGACCATTATGAGGCTGGTCCAGCGCCATAGTTTGACAGGCTCAATTGATGACCGACAGTATCCAGGACGTCAACGTCAAGATAGAGCCATCGTTTGATGCACCAACGTGACAGATTGCGGAAAACTAGTCAGACTGCACCTGATTCGCCAGGACTACTTGACCACCGTATAAGCAATCCGATTGTACGTCGTCGCCTAGTCACGAGGGGCTTGACGCACATAGACCTGTCAGGGGCCCAGACCTCACTCCGGTACGTCGCCAAACCAGGTTGCAATGGTGTAGGCAACATGAGAGATGGGCCCAGAGAGACTGGAGCACCGTTCTCTTCAGAGACGAGTCATGTTTTTGTACTGACGGGCGCTAACGTGTCTGGAGAAGACAAGATGAGTGCTATGCTGACTGCTGCATCAGACAAACGAATCGCTGGGATGGCCCTAGTGTGATGGTATGGGGAGGCATTTCAGGAAAACACAGAACACCTTTGGTAGTCATCGGGGACAACTTGAATGCACAACGCTACGTCAACAATGTCTTAAGACCCCATGTGGTTCCCTTCCTCAGAGACCACCGTGATATCACAAATTTTGCAGCAAGACAATGCTCATCTGCAGGTGTCACCACGAACTATCTTCAGACAGAATGCGTTGACGTAAATGCCATGGCCACCATATTCACCCGATCTCAACCCCATTGAACACCTATGGGATGAGATAGGTCGTAACGTCTCCAGAAGTTACCACAGATCACAGAACAGACAACAGTTGATTCGGGCATTGCATGATAATTGGCAGGAGACTCCCCAACATAGGTTCAGACGTCTGGTAGCCAGTATGAGACGAAGGACCTCGGCATGCTTTGCTGCAGAAGGTGGACACATCCGATTTGGTGGACTTGAGTGCTTATTACAATAACGCTAGCTCTAGAATATCGTGGTGATCATTTGTTCAGAATGTCTGCTTTATCCACTGACCAAATACACCTAAATGTAATATGTGCTTCTGAATTAATAGTAACTGACTGAAAATTAAAAATCAAAAGGCATAAAAATTTGCCAAAAATTGCTGTTATAATATATTTTACGACTTAATCTTGCAGGAGCTAACTGCAGAGAAAGAAACATGAAAGATCCCTTGATGCCTTATTACATAATGATTTCCTGCATACATGATTTGAATACGGAACTTGCTTGAAAAAAATGCTATCGAAAATATAAATTTTTTTAAGATTGCTGGTGAGAAACTGTAAAACTGTCAGAAAATATAAAATTCGAACGCTGTTATGAAAATATAAAAATATAGAAAAGCAAGGACAATTAATATTATGTTTTGCTTTTTCATTACCTATAGGTAGCTAGAGTGGTGTTAAAAACTAAAGAATATATGCAGCATAATATTCTATAACTTAGAAAAGCACCACCTTTACGCTTCTTGTATTGTTAAAGTTGACATTTCATCATACTTTAATATAATTGAAAGTTTTAATACAAATATTATCTCAATTGTGCATTGTCTTAAGAATGTTTTTATTTAGGTCTATCGAAATCACCGGTATATTTATTGTATCGAAGACTTTTTTCTCTCTTATTTTTCTATACAATTGGATATATCAATTACGTCCGCCATGGGGATGAAACCCCAAAAATTGAAAGAGTAGACCTTTAGTTTACCGATAAGTCATCTGAGGACGAAGACGTTTTTAATACATTATTGAGCCATAACCTTCGATACTTATATCAATTATTCTAAATATGTATCGCCCCCCCCCCAGTGGCACAACGGCATGTCTGCGGACTTACAACGCTAGAAATTGGGTTTCGATACCGTAGTGTGCAGAGCCCAGATAGCCCATTGTGTAGCTTTGTGCTTAACTTCAAAACAAACAGACAAACTATGTATCATTAAAGCAAACAGAATATGTATATAGTAGGTTGATCGCGCTATATTAAAAAAATCGGAATCTCACCACATTGTTACAGTCCAGTTCTCCCCGTTTGGTCATATTCTGTCTTACAGCAAGCGTTTTGACAACAACCATAGTTGCCGTTGCAAAAGCCTGTTGTATCCAAAGCTCACCATTCTTTTCTGTAATTTTTTCGAAATCCTTTGAATGAGCGAGAACAAGGGTTTTTCCAGCACCGGTTTCAACAGTGCGTTCATATAAAAATCCGTAGACGATGCAACAGTGCCTTAACCGAAATATCATCGTATAGCATAGCATACATACCCATTTCATTCTTCAACTGTTTTAAATATGTAACTGTTGAACAGGAGGTACCATTGGGAGTCTTACCTTGGTAAACCCACGGACTCGATTTCAAACGGAGATCCTTCTTTATTACGTTACTTACAGTTGCCTGGGTTACTTGGCCTGGTTTGTCACTTTCCATGGCTGGAGTGCAACTTGATGCAGATGTCTTTCTGGATTGTTCTGATGTCCGAAGATTATGCATATCCTTTTTTCCTTGTCAATGCCATTAAGTATAAAGAATATTGCCATCTTGAAAATTATAAATCCCCAACCTAAACATATATTTATGATCTGAGAGTATTAATATTTTGCATTTAATAAGTATTTTACATATCCTTTCTAAAAGTGATCAGTTTTTGATGGCATCTCACTACCTACGTAACGCCAAACAATGTCAGAATGTAGTTTTGTTACATTCCGTTCCACCGTGACTTCATATTGGCTGTTGGTTTTTACATTATTTGCTGATTTGTATATTCAAATTCGTTTTCGTGCTCAACATTACATACCCATTGTACACAATTATTACCTTTTTTCTTATCTTATCATATTCTACTCATCCATACACTATAATGTATTAAGTCTTACTCAGGTACATTTGTCTCACACAGTTGAGAACTTATACTGCCTTAGTTATAATCAATAAATGCATACAGTTTAGTACATTTTTCATTTCTTAGGTAAGTAATTTCATACAATAAACATTTTTCATCCTTCTCAAATGTATTTGTCACACGTAATAGTAAACCTTCCCTATTTCAAACATATTTACTTTCCTTTATCAGGTACACTTGCTTCAAGTAACAACTAAAGTCCTTTTTTTACATTTGTTTCTTTCAATGAGTAAATATTTATATACTGTACATTCAAATAAATTCTTCCAAATGACGTAAAATCGTTTGTGTATTCTTTAAGACCCTCACAAAACATTGCTGCAGAGTCTCTAAGACGCTTTAGAAAGCATTGCAGCTGAATCAGCTTTTAAATTTTTTTTATAAATCACATTGAATAAGAATTGGTCATCAATTCCATGACAACTAACCACTAAAAACCGTTTGGAAACACGAAAAGTGCATCAGTTCATCAAAAGGTTGCTTTTAGCTAAATAATGCAGTAAAGAAGTCTAGATGATTCACTTTACCTTTCAAAAAGTGCACATCAAGAAAACTCCATCTCTTCAGATTTTTAGCTTTTATAACCATAAATGATTGCTTTCAAATAGAACAACAACAACCAACAGGCAATTTAGCAACATCATAACTGTCGCAGAATAAAAGCCTAATTTTTTCTTCAACCATGGTATACCATTATTAATAATTTAAGTTTGTTATAAATCGTAACGTGCTGACGTCTTACTTGTGGTTATTTTACAAATTTATAGATTTATATTTAGAATACTTGCAAGCATCGTGAATTATATCTTAAGAACGAATGAGCAAAATAGTTCAGTTCTGTGAGTCGCATCCAATGTATTTCACATAAAGAATTTATAGAGCACGATACTGTCATATTACAGCCATATTAATTATTGATAAATCAGTACCTATTTTAAATTAACATGTATAATGGAACACCCTTTTGAGATATTTTAATTTGAAACATATAACGCTGTCAAGAAAAAATATATTAAACTAGTTTCTTTGATTGTTTACTAGGGATACTATGTTATATTGGGTTATATAGTTCTTTGATTTTACGCTTATTTAACAATACACTTCTTAATAAAAAGCTATAACTATTTAGTAGGAGTGATTTAGACTTATTATTTAGTATTATATCAAGCTCTATCAGGTTTAGAAAAGTTCAGAATATTACAATTTAAGTAACATGAAATAATACAAAATTATAAAAACAGTGCATACACTGTCTTCTTACTTACTCAAAATATTTCTTGGAAAACGTAATTCGAAATGTGCAATGATAGTTAGCACTCGAAATATTCAATAAATATCAACAACACCTATAATAAATTTTATGCTCGTACGTTTTTTACTCGTTCATTACCATAAAAGTTTTGTTCGAAATTTTCTTAAAATTATGATGCGATATATGAGTAATAAATTAGAAACATACAATACTTCTGCAATGAAATTACTTTAAAAAAGGATGGTTAGATTTTATCATGCGTTATTAAGAGTTATCTATGCTATTATTAAATTCATGATCAGCAGGTGTTGTGTCTTAATTAACCAATATTTATAAATAACTGTCAGAACGGGTTGTTTTCAGATTCTCATATTGTTTAATTAGACAAAGAATAAATCTTTTATAATTCAATTTTATATCGTTTTTAGTATGTATTCTTTAGTATGGGAAAATATCTTTGCCATTGTACACATAATCAATCATTCTTTATCTTTTTTAAACAATAAAGCATTTGTTTAGGGTATAAACTCAAAAATACTTAGATTACATTAAATGAACAAATTGTATACAAAACAGAAGCAAAATACAGAAATTGTCTGAACTACAAAATTATATTATTTATTTCTAAATTCAACTTCAGTCTGAATTCTTATTATTTATAGACGACCAATACTCAATAAAAAAATAAGCTCTTCTTGAGCCAATCTGATCGGATTTTAGACTTCAGCTGTTCTTTTTTTATATAATAAAGCATCACTATAGTTTGTTCCAATGTAAGCAAATAAGAAAATAATCTTCTGCCTCAAAATGCTTATTTTATTATGTGCTAAGCCAATTTTTGTTTGACAAATTTCATAATATTTTTTGTGTTCTACTTGTAAACTTCTGTTCCTTGCACTTGAATATCTTATGTCTCATTGTAATCCCTCTATGAATTACATCATAATTTGAATTCCTAAATGTTTCATTTTAGTTGTTTTTAATAGCGAAGAACGTCTCGAAATTAATAATTTATATTTGGGTATTAACCTTTCTTAATCCTCAGTTATTTGAAATTACGCCACCACTAGCACAGCGGTAAGTATTTAGGTTTATAACGTTAGAATCCTGGTTTCGATACCCTTGGTGGGCAGTGCACAGGTAACTCATTGAGCGGCTTCGGGCTTAACAACAACAACAAAGAATCATTTGAAGTTATTGATTATTGCATGATTCAGTTAAGTTTACTTAGAGATTTAGACATTAACAGTGTGAAAACTTTTGATACTTCAGTGGAGATGGATATTGCACAAGCCCGCACTAATCTTCCCAAATGAATATTGCCAGTTTTTCTACAGAAATAATGTTGTGAGCTATTAGGCATTATTCTAAATACTTTCTAAGATTAGCTGGGATATAAATATTTGCATTACAAATTTGCAATAGGGGAAATATATTTTTTTCTATTTTCAAATGTATTCAATGTCATTTTAGTATACTTAAAAATACTTTAAAATGAGGTATCCAAACACACTATATGTTTTCTGCATTATGAAAAGAAGGGAGTAACTAATTTCCTCTTTTTCTCGTTACCCAATGAAGTGAGTCTTTCAACTTGAGAGTTGCATGCATATTTTCTTGTGGAAAATACTCCTGTAAAGTGGAGCATACTATCTCAAAATAAACATTACCTTTCACACTGGCCGGTCAGGTGATATTGTTGTTTCAAGTACATAATGCCTTGTTTTCTCAGCCCATAACAACAAGTTTTACAGACATATTACATTATGACTGATTCAAAACATTACTTTTACGAGAGATTTCTCGTGATGGTTCCGAAAGATGCAGTTGTTGCAACTTTGTTTGTTGTTTGAATTAAATTGAGATTGTTTCACTTGTGTACAGTATCCTTCTTTTCTTCAATCTCAGACATGGTCATATAATTGAGATTTTGCTATGTAATTCATTTTCTGGTGGATTTCCTGTTATTCTGTGGAAGTTTTTAGATTACTTTTAGGTAAACCAGTGCACCTGAGAACACTAAACAGCAAGTAAGGAGAAATTTTGGTTCCATGACAAGGATGTATTTTAGAGGTGTTTCTGTTTTTCTTTTGGTGAATATATTGTAACTGCTGCTACTTCATTTCTTGGAGCTAACGTGGCCCATGTAAAATTTCTTAGTCATATTTTGGGGTGAGATGGAACCTCCAATACCTCCACAAAGTTGGAATCAATACAAGACTGACCTCAGCTCATGATCAAACCGGTCTCCTTGGTTTTGTTTCATATTACTAAAACTTGTGTCCAACTTTTCCAAGATTGCCATGCTATTATCTGCTCTCACTTAAGGTGAAGCACGTCTTAAATGGACTGAGCAAGATGAATAAGCTTTTCTGTCTCTAATGTGTGCTTTAGTTAAAGTTTCAGTTGGAATATCCATAATAGGATTGTAAGTTCTTATAGGATAACGATGCCAGCATCAGTGGAATTGGGGTAGTGTTATCACAGTTGCTGGATGGAGTGAATTTCTGAGATTGAACCCTAGACAGGTGCTCATGGATCCTGAAAGCTGATACTTCATGCTAGAGAACAAATTGCTGCATTTCTGGTCTTCAACAAATACTGCTCACACTACCCTTGTGGTTGACCATGCATTGTTGAAATGGGCAATGAATTTCAGTTATCTAGAAGGGATGATTTCACATTGAATCACACAGCTTCGCGAGTTTGAAATTGTTATATTGCATTGTCTGGGTTTGTAGTATAAGAATGTCAAAAGGCTCCCTTGCATTACAGTAAAACATAGTCCATTCTTCTGGTGTATCAATCCTGGACACTATGTGTAAGTTAAAGCACTTTCTCATCTAGTTACTTTAATCTATATGGTAGGAGAATCCAGTAGTAAATGGATACCATGATTAATGTTTCAGGAGCTCTTTAAAGAACAATTGAAGGACCCAGAACTATTGTTGGTACTCCTTGTCATGCAACAAGGTGAAGCACAGCTAGCACAGATTGAAAAACTTAGCATGGATACACATAGACTTTGGCCCTTGTATGAACAGTTACGAGTACAGAAAAATGTGATGTACTGTTGTTATCAGCTACTGAGACATGGTTCTCAACCTGTGTTCTAGCTAGTAATCCTCAAAGGTCTGTAGTAGGACATTCTCCATACTTTGTATACTGTAAATACTGGAAGTTCCAAATTATTACTTTTAATTGTGCTAATGTGTTAAGGTGATTTTTATAGGCCACATTTTAAGGTGTTAAGCAGTGGTGTAAATATTGTATGGTATGCACTGTCCAGAAAGAAAAAAGTCTTAGCAGATAAAACTCCAACAGAAAAATTGTTTATAGAAGATAGTTCTGAATATTGCTGCTTTTCTCCTGGAGAATCCTTGAAGTAATCGATATGTCCTAGTTGTTACTGACTACTCCATTGAGTAAGCCGAGGCTTATCTATTGGTCAAGACTTAAGTACAAACTGCTAGTGATGAGGAGGATGAGGCTGAAAGGACTAATCTGGCTATGCAAGATGAGTCAGATGAGGAAGAAAGCAGACATAAAATAGCTGTAGTGGTCCACAAAGAGGTCATCAGTGACCTCATGATCACTGTAGATAGGATAAACTGACAAACCGTCAGCAGTTAGTTCAATCACTGAATATGGCATAAATGATGAAAGAAAGTGACATTCCTTGTTTTCCAAACTATCAAGTAGTGTTTCATTATGGCACATATACACCTTCATTTGTGATTATCACTCATTATTACAAAGTTAAGATGTTTTATTGATTCCAAAATTAATGTGACAAAAAGGCGTTGAGATCTTTACCTTTGTGAGCTATCGGGTAGGATTTTACCGAGAGATATTCAGAAAATATCGTTTCATAACTGTTTGATTCTTCATTCAGAATAGCTAAGGCTAGTAGATGAAATGTCTAGAAAATCATCAGTTTGTACAATTGAGGATGAATGCTAAGAGCTCAAAAACACATCCGAAATAGTGTTATTATCCTTGCTTTTTAAGTTATTGCACACTTTCCGAGGCAATATTTCTTCCAGCATTCTGCACAAATCACTCAATCTATCTATATGAGCAACATAGGTTCTTTGAAGCAGAGTGCCTGATAAGTGTTAGACTTTTCCAAGTACACTTAAGTATGTATAATCCCCATTGTGCCATTAAAGAATCATGCTCTTTTTCAGTACAGAATATGAATCTAACATGGATAGCCTTAGTTTCAATGGATTTCCTTCAATTTATCTTTTTCTTTGTGACACAAACTGTTTTGAGTGAATGAACTCAGGAAAAATGATATCTTACTAATTAAACTATTAATGTTGGTGATCATCTTGGACATTAAATGTACTTTACTGTGCAATACATTATTGAACTTAAGTTTCTTTTGGTGTATATTGATATATACTATAGCGACAGTGCGAATATTAATCATTGTTTCACGAATCTTAGCATTAGTTTGACAGAATTCTTCTGGTGATCACTTATTTTGTGAACATCGTCGAGGGTGACGAGTAAATAGATGGTGAGGAAGATGAGGAGGAAGATGCTGAAAGAGCTAATCTCGTTGTGCAAGATGAATCAGATGAAGAAGAAAACAGGCAAAAAATGGCTCTAGTGGTCGAAAAAGATGTCATCAATGACCTCATTATCACTATGGCTGGGATAAATTGCCAAATCAGCAGTTATAACAGTCACTGATTATGAGATCAATGATGTAAGGATTGTTTTGAGCTTAATGGCTCATATACAGTAGCATGCATGGCACCACAGCTATCGAGACAATATTAGTGGATTAATCATGTAGGTTACAGTGGTAATGGTGAAAAAAAAATTGAAAAGAAAAGACTTGATCTGGATTTTAAGACTTTGTGATATAAACTTAACTATGATCAGTAACCTGTAAATAATTATTTGAAGATACAATGCACTTGATATCTTCATTAATGGTGGTGAGAGAGTGTTCTAGCTTCATCACTGGATTTTTATGGAAGATTATATAAGCTAATACTATGCTTAGACGAAAATGCAGTTTGATCTGGAGTTTTCACTAGCAGTAGTGAATACAATTTCGATTGGAATAGATCAAAATATTTGTGAGCTGGTGAAATTATATTTAAAAAACGAAATATGTGTACAGTAGCTTGTATCATGTCAAATGTAAATTTGATGCAACTAATGTTTGTTTGGTAATAATTGAATAGTTTTAATTATGCAGATTCAAGAATTTCAGTAAGCATGAACATTTTCTGTATTCTGAATTGCTGGAGAAATCGTATCTACTCTTTACATTCTTTTTGAAATAAATGAATGTACCATGCTTCACCATATTTCGTCCATAAAGCTCCATTTACCAAAAGCAAACAGCCACTTGGACAGAGACTTGGACACTTAACATCAAGAAGGAAAACAATCAGTCGAATTGTCGGGATCTTCCTTCACAAATGGGAAGGAAGAAGATCTGAGCTCATCCAGACTTGAAAGGCTCCTGCAAGAGCCTGAGAAATCATAAGTCAGACAACAAAAAAATCCACTACTGCAATCGGAACTCCTGTATGTGAGATGCTCCAATTTCCAAGGGTTTGTTTGTTCGTTTGTAGTTAGGCACAAAGCTACACAAAGGGCTATCTGTGCTCCACCATCCACAGGTATCGAAACACGGTTTCTAGCATTGTAAGTCCGCAGACATGCCGCTGTGCCACTGGTATATATATATACATTTCCTTTTTTTTGGAAAGCTTTTTCATAAGTATCATATAAAAAAACCATTCTCAGGAAATAAAAATATACAATACAAAAAGTAAAAAAAAAGAAACACATTAAAAACATGACATACTAAATTGAGCCCTTTTAACAGCAAGTACAAAAAGAGGAAAATAAAACTCCCTTACAAAGCGCCCCCCAGTGGCACATCGGTATGTTAGCGGATTTACAACACTAGAAACCGGGTTTCGATACCCGTGGTGGGCAGAGCACAGATAGTCCGTTGTATAGCTTTGTGCTTAAATTCAAACCTATTCTATTAATGAATAAAAGCTGTAAATATTGATTTTTTTTAAGCTACTAAAGCACAGAGATATTGCAGCGCTCTTAAAATTTAGCTTTTACTCTGATTGGTTTCGATACTATAAATATATATAGATATATATATTCATATATTTTATATATATATATATAGTTTCTGATTTTTCTGCTACTTCTGAATTCCTAGCTTTAAATATTTAAAATACGTCATACATTTTCCTCCAGAGAATGTAGCTAATTTGATTATTTCACGTCTTGCCGCTGTTGAGACTGTTCTCCTAACGAAAAAAATTTAGAAATGTATATTTTGTTTCCCAGTTGAGCTGAATAGTTAAAATACTAGCTTTTAATATAATTGGTTTTGAATCCAGTTATTTTGTCACTTAAGTGTGACACTGTACATTAACGTATTTTATTTTAAAGCTCATAAATAAGGTATTAGCTGTCTATGGCGTTTCCACAATATACAATTTATTACTTTTTAGCCGCCGCATAGTGGCTCATAAAATGACTCAGTTGACTATTTTTTGTTTTTGTTTTACAAAGAAAGTTTTTAGCTAATAATTCCAGCATCGCTTGACCGATTTGAGGTCTAATTACAGTTTTGGGCTCAGGAGGTCAAACGCTTTCGATTTATATATTTGCCCACGGCCATGGTCTCATAGGTTAATCTACTTTAATCCTGCCTAAAAGAATTTAAATTTGAGGGTAGGCTGATAGAGGTTCTGATGAGTAATAAAATCGAATCGGGTATACGCGCACCCCCACGCCTGGTATTGCTGGTACACAAGAATATAGCTAATATGAAGGGAAAAAAATGTCTCATAGATTAATTTACTCTAATCCTGCCTAAAAGAATTTCATGTGCCGCGGCTATTGAGGATTTCATCTTCTTTGTTATCACCCGCAAAAGAGCTATAACTAACGAAAATTGCAAATTTTTGTTTGGGTTAATGAAGTTAAGAATTTTACTTTTAACATGTTGATTATTATTATACATTGGTATAGTATATGTAAATACTTTATTTCGTAAGTTCTTAATAATTAAAGTGATTGCAGTTTAATCATATTTTTTACCACTTTATCAAGGCTCAAACTTCGATGTAGAATAATAACAGTTCACATCTCGCTCCAAATCTTTAATACTCATACTTTAGTTTACATTTTCAAAAGATTATTTATTTATAGTTAATCTTCAAAATCAGAACCGCGAAAAAAAAAATCGCACTCGTCTCTTTGGGGCCATTGGTGCATTAAAAGAGGGGCGGTCAAACCCCAATATGTGGTCTGACAAAAATAGCCTGACAGTGAGTGATATTGACTAGCTAACTGCCTTCCCTCTAGTCTATCACTTTAAAATTATGGACGGCTAGAGCGAAAGCCTTCGAGTAACTTTGTGGATCTATTATTATGGTGTTCGTATCATATCTTCTAATAACATCATTTTACTTTTCAGCTTTGTTGCTCTGAATTGACGAAGTAAAAATTACACTCAAAACTACGCATGTAACAGACTATTGAAAAATGATTGCATTATTAAGATATTGTAATACAAACAAATGGATTTCCTTAAACGGATAATTATGTTCAAATAACTTTAATATTTATTTTTTCCGTTAGTTATTCAAATTCTTTCATCAACGACAATTTTCTATATTGTTGATTCAGCTCAAATAACAATTTTGAGTATGATTTATATTTTGGTGCATTACAAAATTTGTTTGGCACTTTATGGCAGAACTAACAACTGAGATGTAAACTACCGTGTATATTCGGAACACTAACTTTATGATAATGAGGCTTCAAATTGACTGTGTCTATATACTAGCTTACAATAATTGTCATTTTTATATGCATTCATTTTGTCGAAGGAATATTGGGCATCGAAAAATTTCGAATAGCAACTGTTAGTGTGTAGAATAAAGATATGCCAGTAATCGTTAATTCTTGTAATAAGTAGTTTACATCGAAAAGATGTTATCTTCGTGTGCAAATTGAACTGAAGTAAAGTATGAAATGGAATTCTAGTAAACTTATAATAATGAGAACGGTTTCTTAACAGAATGTACAAACTGCTCCACCGTATACGAAGAATGGATATCATAAAGTCATTTCCATATTACATCGGTTCTCATTTGAAAAAACGTGTCCAAAAATGTACTTAATATTAGCACATTAACTGTGTATTTCCAGTCGCTAGTCATCAGTTGTTCGTGTGGTAATAATTCTGTATTTATTCCGCGCTGTTGATACCTAAAATATTAAAGTCATCGTCAAGTACTTTAACTGATGGTCGATAACTCTAAGTAACTTTCAGTTGTTCTAATGTTTCGGCTTTTAATCTACATCAAGAACTCTGTATTCCTACAAAAAGACTTTACATCAAGGAGAAAATATATATGAAACTATATGTTAAAAGACATCAAAAAGAATGGACAAAACCAGCATAAGGTCATGCTCCTCAAGAAGCTTGTTGATTTATAAATTATGATTCATGCACGATTCCTTTATATTTTAAGTGTTCTTGAAACGTAATATCAGTTGCTTTTAAACAGCTGATACGTGTGTACATCCGTTGAAGATAAATAGAGAGCGCACTTTGAATAAATAAAGTAATTTAGTGTTAATTGATATTCGTAGCTCAGTTTTCTGTGTGTTTTCAGCGACAGCTAAAATTCGAATGCTGTAACATCAATGATCACGTAAAATGAAATACAGATACGCTCGTGCTGAAATGTTTACAGTTAAAATCCATAACAAATAGAGTTTTATCAATGTGTTTAGGCTCACAGAATTTTTTTATAAGTACTTATTATCTTACGTAGTTGAAAACTAAAATACAACATATAATGTAGTACTAATCATATTCATAAATACAATAATCCAACTGTGGATTGATTACATAAAAATTACATTATATGTTATAATATTATCACATTTGTCATAAACACTTCATTAGAGAGTTTATACCAAATAGGTAAGAACCAAACTTTATTGCTTCTTTCACACCTGATCTGTGTTTTGTTTACATAAAAATTTCAAACGAATAGTCAATTATCGGGCAGTAAAGAAAATATTGCAAAATAAGATGTACATTTATTTCTTTAGGGAAAAAAAATCGCTGTAGTAGTGTGATTTCAGGATCTATAAAAGGCTATATGACATTAAATAACAAAACTTTATCATTGTACCATTAGGCTACACATTTTAAATTTTTAAATTTTAATTTAGTATGCAATGAAAAAGATGTATTACAATATAATATTTCCCAACTTTTACGGCTATAAAAAACATGTGCAGCCAAAATACAGTATAGATCAAAAGAAATGATAAAAAAGGCATGAATTATTGGCGCAGCTGATTTTTCAACTGAGTAGGCAACACTACACGGAGTTTGAAAATAGATGCAGTTGACTAAAAAAAAATCCCCCCCCCCCAAAAAAAATAGTGAAGTTAATCGCACTTGATAAGATCGATGTTTCAGGTCTGTTTTTCCTTTAGAACTGTGGCCTGCATCGTCGATCATACTCAGTTTGATGGTCACGAATACGCACTGTTGCCTGACAACGCAATTTCTATTGTAACAAACTTTTGCGAAGGATGAACAAGTCAATATTCGGTCATACATCTTGACAAACGTTCCACACGCTATCATGGACTGTACGTTGGTCTCAGTTTCTAAAACCGCATTTAAACAGTCCAAAGGCACAAAAAAGTATGTTGTATCGTGGGCTTAACAGGTATGTGATGAATGGGATTAACGCTCTTCTAGTTTCTACGGACATCTGATTTCGAAACATGCTGGAAACTTGTAAACTTTGATCCTTTGTTAGCTTCAAAATCTTATTTATTGTCGTTTTGGATCGAGTAGTTATCTTTCGTAACCACTTTGCAGATGAGGGCTTTGTCTTTTATTGGCTTGGAGTATGCTTTAGGGATCCACTGCTGTTCTAAATACTCACTTTGAGAGCTTTACATCTTCCATGATAAACATTAAATACTAATTTCTCCAAATGTTGTGTTCATTGGCTCTACATTGTTTAACATTCTCACTAAACAATATTCAGCTTCACAGATTGTATCTGTGGTAACATACTTTTGTATTAGCATATACAAATTGTAAATATAAGCTATTAGCCCTTCCTAATGTTTACGAGCGTAAATGAATAATTGCAGCAGTTATGGAATACTGAATATTTGAACAAATTAAATTTTATTAAAAACAATGGTCTGAGATTGATTTGAAAGGTGTTGTTCTATCTTCCTGCATCATTTATATTGGTATGTAAACAGGATTGACAGTGATAACAGTAGCGTGCATGGCACCACAGTTATCGACACAATATTCGGGGATGTAGACATGTAAGTTACCATGGTAATGGTGAAAAAATGAATGAAAAGGAATGACTTGATCTGGATGTTAAGACATTGTGATATAAACTTAACTATGATCATTGACCTGTAAATAATCATTTGAAGATACATATAAATCAATGTCATCGAGCAAATGAAGAAGAAAGAAAACTAAATAAAACTTAAGTTAATAGTTTTCACCTATTTATAAGAAGCTATCTCAAAGATAATTTAACATTTAGCTAAAGTATAGAAAACCAATGCAATCGATATAGAAGTTAAGAAAACATGCCTATTACGTGGTCCAAAACAAACACAAATGAAGGTAAAATCTTAAAATTTCAAGATCGGAAATTGAAAGTGAAGGAAAGGAAGGTGGCTCCACAATATAAATATTGAGGAATTTATTTACTGTCAACAAAATCTAACCTATATAAAACCAGTGTGTGTCACGTCACGCTTGATTTCTCGAAATAGGAAGAGACATAAAAGCTAAAATACATTTATCCAGATAGACTAGTTCGATTACTGTCTGCCCATTACGATTTTAGTGACGAAGATGCAAGAGGGGCCGTGAGGAGAGGTGCCTTGAAACCTTATAAGTGTAGTGAGTGTTGGTATAATAAGCCTAATGTAAATACGTAGTGTGGGATCACCTAGCCTAGAGCCAAGTGCATAAAATATATCATGAAAGTAAAAATATCGATTCAAGTTTAAACTTAATTCGTTTCTGAATTAAGCTATTTTCTATATATTAGAAGTTGTTAATCTAACTGATTTTTACCACTAATTATTCTATGAATACGCCTTATTCTCTTTTTCACTCTGTCGGGAATGCTTTCACACTCCTTTTTTGATGATACTCGACAATATATATCATCGCTGAGCAACAAAACTATTCTGGGATATTATAGTGTTTTAACTATTATGGGTTGTTATACAGTACTTTTTAAATATTATGGAGTGTTATAGAATGTTTTAACTATTATGGGAACAGCGTATAGCCCAACAAAAATGACGGGGCAAGTAGTATCACCCCCACCCCATACTATACTGTAAACTCACATTTCATAGCTAACTGAATTCAATAAATTTTGCGAAATCATGCTTGAAAGATGCAGAGAAGTGCAGTAGAGGCAGTCAAACGTCGGTAACTTCCGTTGTGAACCAATCAAAATCTTAAACTTAACTCGTTTCTGAATTATGCTATTTTCTGTTGTATCACCAATATTTTTAATAAAAATAACAAACCTTTTTAATCAGCGAAGACTCTAAATTAACAAATCAACAAATATTTTTCCATCACATAAATTCCATTGCTGGAACGTAGTGTTACCGAAACGCACTGGGTTTTCTATGTATTAGAAGGTGTTATTCTAACTGATTTTTACCAATGATTTTTCTATGAATAAGCCACGAATTCATTTCATGAATTATCTTAATTTTGATCGGCTCACGAAGGAATTTACCAACGTTTGACTGCCTCGACTGTACTTTTCTGCCTCTTTGTTGGTCAAGCTTGATTTCGCAAAATATATTTATTTCAGTTAGCTATGAAATGTGAGGTTAGTGTATGCTATGGGCTGTAGGTGGTAATAGTTACCCCGTCATATTTGACGGGCTATACGCCAGTACACCACAAAAGCCACTGGTATGTTGCAAAGAAAGGTGGGGAGGCATTTGTTGTTGTAAAAATGGCTTTCGACTGCAAATGAAATTTTATTCGCAAAAATCTACAATGATTAATGAACGTTTTTACAAATTCAAAAAAAAAAATAAGTCTGCTTTCTATACCAGTCAGTGGATATTGGCTGATTCAGGGCTAAGCCTATCATTATTATTACCTGGTGTGACAGCGGTAAGCTTACGGACGTATAACGCTAAAATATGGGGTTCGATTCCCCACGATAAACACGGCAGATAGCACAATGCGACTTGACTCTAAACCAAACCTATCATTCATTATCAGTGCTTAAAAATCGTGTATTTCTAGTAGGATTTAGTCGTTCTCAAAATTATTTAACTACTTCTTTGTGTGAA
>NW_013665612.1:1128207-1134364 GCF_000517525.1 Limulus polyphemus
ATTTAGTTCGTTACTCTAAAATTATTTAACTTACTTCTTTGTGTGTAACTACTATTTTACTAACTAAATAAGTAATTATCATCAGAATAAATAAATTTGTAGCGACTTAATATCTGTTAGTAAAGAAATGTTCACATTCGTCATTTAACAAATTTAAATACCTAAGTATTAGAGCTTTCACTTCAAAGTTTCTGTGGAAATTAAATGCAAGCAAAAGTGAAACCTAAACTTTTTGTCACGCTCTATGAAAAACCATTAACAAAATGTTTTCAAGTTTACATGCGATTATAAAATCAAAAACAGTTTTATCATTATTAAAATAACGACGTCAACAAAATAAAACTTAATTTTCCTTAACAATATTTCCTAAACAATAACCGAAAAGTATATACTGTCAGGAAATATAAAAATAACTTAAGTTTTCAAATATAATTAATATATTGAGGCTTTTGATGCTTATGAAGTTTCTATGCACAGTTTTAATACACGTTTTTCAGAGCTAGAGTAGTTTGTTTCAACTGATACGTTTTCAAGTGTTTCTTTGATCTTCGATCAATACGGTGTCTGGCGTCGCAGGCTTCGCAGCAGCGTTCCTCAACTGCTAGTAATAACGCAATTCAATAAAACATCGAGATAGAAGAAAATTTCCTTCTGGCTAAACAAAGACGCGAATAAATGCCTTTTTCTGACAAAAAAAAATGAATTTACGTTCTGAATGATGTAAATATTTCTTTTGAAAAACGAGGGCTCGTTAAGATAATGCATATTCAATGATCTCTAAACGTTTAAGGTCGACAGAACGGTTGCTATAAATTGGTGCTATTCTTCTTTCCTCAGCTAAAAGTCATTTTCCCTCAGTGAACGTACCATACAGACAGCTTCTCAAGGAAGCAATCGAAACCACAAAACGTTACGGTGTATAAGGTATTGTATTACATCAAAGGAACCTTGTTCGATGTCTAGTGTACACTGTCGCCACCGTTATAAAATTTTATTGTTAGCACTAACTACGAAAAAGAAATAAAAAAGCTAAGCCTCTTTATCATCAAACTCATTGTTTTACGAACGGAATATCTCTGAATTTTTTGGCTAATATTTATTTATACATATGTCGATTTAAAGGTGCGGTTTTTATTTCTAGAAGAAACAAATAAAAATTTACACTTATCTTTAGTATTCATTATGCCACGGCCTTTATAAACTGTACATTTGCCTGTATCTCACCCAGTACTATATATATAAAAAATAGTATTAATCCACGTAATTAGTTTTATTCTGACATCTCTCATAAAATTACTTTATTTTTCACTTTTTTCTTGGTAAAATCAATATCAAAGATAAAACAAATATTAATTTTTCACATTAGATACGTTTCATTTATGTATTTTCCAAATAAAAAGCACCAATGTTTCTTTCTCCGCTTAATCTAAATATTACTTTGTGTTTACTTAATGACTAATTGCGGTTATCAAAAACGATGAACGCTTTACTTCACTGAAATTCATACAGAAGTAAAAATTATCACAGAAATAAATTACTCTAAAACGGTGCAAATGTTATTGAATTTACAATACCCCATGTAACTATTTATATTTATACTGTATTTTCTTTCTTCATTGGTGTAAAATATTCACGTTAATAACACTCTCAGAATAGATCAGTCTTACAAATTTACAATGCTGTTATGGGGTATTTCTTATCAAGCTTTTTTGTGTCGATAAACGGTTATTTTTTGAGTTTCGAATGATTGTTTGTTTGTTTGTTTTGAATTCCGCGCAAAGCTACACGAGGGCTATCTGCGCTAACCGTCCCTAATTTAGCAGTGTAAGACAAGAGGGAAGGCAGCTAGTCATCACCCCCCACCGCCAACTCTTTGGCTACTCTTTTAACAACGAATAATGGGAATGACCGCAACATTATAACGCCCCCACGGCTGAAAGGGCGATCATATTTGGTGTGACAGGGATTCGAACCCGCGACCTGCAGATTGCGAGTCGAGTGCCCTAACTACCTGGCCATGCCGAGCCTGTTTCGAATGAATTAAAATGTTTATCACGTATTCAGCAAGCCTTACGTCACCAAACCAAAACCCATTGAAAACCCTAACGATCTTTAACCTTAGACAGGCAAGTGATACCTTCGTTGTAACTGCATCTTTTAATGCTATATGATACTACACTGTCGAAGATAATTCCTACTAAGAAATGTTGAAAAAAAAAGGATTTTTTCCACAATCTTTGTTTTGAAGCTCTTTATACTTATTACTTACAACTAAAGATTGTATCAAGCAAACCATTAAATAGGTATTCAAATTCTAACTATAACCTTCCAGGCTACAATATTAATTGTGTAATTAATAATGAAAACAATGTACTGCTTAGTGAATTTATTTTATTGAAAAATGTATGGTTAGGATTGAACATAGCCTAGTGGTTAGCGTGTCCGGACTGTGAATAAGGGAGTCCATGACTCTCGTCCCGTTATCTTCCTCCATCTCTCTCTAAACAAAACGCGCATAAGAGTAAAGGTAAGTAGCTCATGATTGAACGGTGGATGATGCTGACTAGTTGCTTCGTTTTAAGAAAATCAAATCAAATATGAACGTTCATTCATGAAAAGATTGTTCAAAACCTTAGTTGCACTTTTTAGAAAAAAAAGACACTCATTTTGAATTTCAAAATATTTTACAGAATGTAGAAGATTATGTAATTTAATAGAGCAAACTCCAGGTACTTTTTCAAAATTTTGTCACATCATTAATATTTTGTTTTACAGAAAATCAAAATTTTATTAATGTATTTTAGTTTTCTTTTGTATAACTGAAAACGTGATATCCAGTAATGGCTGGAGATGGCTTGAATGGGTAATGAAGAAAAACTTTAATACAACAGCAAATGTACAACGTTTCGACAAGGTTTTGTCATCATCAGGTACAAGTAATTTACACTGACACGGATATATATATACAGATTGAACCAGATTGATACAGATTGATATCCAGTGTTTGCAAGTTTTAATCTAACTAATGAATACTCGTATTGTAATATTTAAGGTCATATTGCCAAATCGTTAATAACCATAGAATTGTTCCTTGTGTGATTTAGAATTTCTTGAAAAGCTACACGAGGGCTAGCAGCGTATAGCTGTCTCTAATAGTGAGCTGATAAACTAGAGAAAATGTATTTCTCTGCGAGTAAGTATTTGATATAACAACAATAAACATCTCACGTCTACATTTTAAGACTTATGAGTATCAACAAGAATATTATTTGGAAATATAGAATACTATGCTGATAAAAAACACTTACTGTAACAGTTTCTCCCTATTTGTTAGCCGAACAATGTATTATATACATGTATTAGATTTGAAACAATGAATCATGTAAAACTTATAAGAGTCTGCGAATTTCTATACATAAAAAAAGAAACTTGTTTTATTGACACTTAATGGGTATGTATTATGTTTTTCTGTACTTTTCACATTTTTCCTCAGCGGGTCAGCGGTAGGTTTATGGACTTATAAGTTTGAAATCCGTTGCTCGATTCCCTGTGGTGGACAGAGGGTAGATAGCTTGTTGTGTAGCTTTCCACTAAAACGAAACTTGTCATATTAATATTTCATTTGTTTACTTTTAAGTGCAAGGTTAAACAATGGGCTATTATTGCTGTGCCCATTGCGGGTACGGGATCCAGAACTATAACGTTATAAGCCCTCAAGATTATCGTTGAACACTAGATTGCAGCATGAATGAAACAGAAATATTTTTTCCACAAATTTCTAATCTCGTGCTGCATATAAATTAAATGAATTGAGTATGTTTGTTTGTTTGTTTTAAAGTTAAGCACAAATCTACACAGTTGTTATCTGTGTGTTATCGAAACCCGGTTCCTAGCGCAGTAAGTCCGCTGACATGCCGCTGTGCCTCTAGGGGGCTAAATGAATTGAGATCAACACGTCTTTATACACTTATTTCAGGTTTAAGTTCACCAAAATGACTAAATAAACTAATAATCGAAAATAAAATTTACATATCACAGAATATTGTTGCTGATATGCCGTTTTACATTTACAGTTATTTAAAATAATGAACAAAAACAACTACATCATAATCTATACTATAACTGTTAATTTTTCCATATTTCTCTCCTTTAGTAAAATTGTAAAAAAAATTAAAAACGCAATAATTATATCTTACTCTTGATTGTAGGCCTCGGCCTGGCATGGCCAGATGGTTAGGGCGCTCGACTTGCAATCTGATGTTCGGGGGTTCGAACCCCCATCCCACCAAACATGTTCGCCCTTTCAGTCGTGGGAGCGTTATAATGTTATGGTCAATCGCACTATTCGTTGGTAAAAGAGTAGCCCAAGAGTTGTCGGCGAGTGGTGATGACTAGCTGCCTTCCCTCTAGTCTTACACTGTTAAATTAGGGACGGCTAGCACAGATAGCCCTCGTGCAGCTTTGCGCGAAATTCAAACCAAACCAATCGTAAGTCTCATTTGCTTCTTTTCCATATCACCTTTTGTAAACTCATAGCATATCATTCGAAAATTTTCACGTAAACTAACCAAATTTGATACATTTCTTAATGAAATGATCAAAAATATATTCAGGTTAAACTGTTTTATGGAACGCTCATTCTTGATATTACAGATATATTAACCAGCAGAGAAATAGATTATTGTGCTCAAAATTCCCGACTTTTATAACAAAACTACCATATAAATGTTTAATAAAATATAGAAAAAATACCATTACAATTACTTCAGGAGATCAGTTAAACATATAATAGAGAAATATAAAATGCGAGTGTAATTTTTTTAGAACCCTTCGTTTCTCAACAATTTCAATTCAATATCAATAATAAAATAAATTGTAGTTAAAGTAATTTACTATAATAACTTGAAAGAAGGTAGGGAGATGTACCCCGATAACAATCATTATCTTAAGTTGACTTTCTATATGACTGTGTAATCCTTTATATAGTCATTCTTTAAAAGCAATCCGACAGAATATTTCTTAATGCCACAAACAAAGAAAATCCTTGAAGAATAAGCAGAACAACAAATGTTTATCAGACGTTTTGTGACAAGAATAACCCAGATTGGCTTGCAGTTCGCATAATCTCCTTGTAGAAAAACTACCAGTGTTTTACAGACCACGCCAGCGCCGCGACAGAAGGTGACGTATGGTGGAAATACAACTAGATAAGAGAACATAACCTTATCAACTTGCTTCTGAAAGAGACTAGTCTGTAGACTATTACAAAGCTCTCTTGAACAGCCAATGAAATCTTGTCGTTGTTTTTATGCGGGCTTAGCTCACAAGAGTTTTAATGACTCTGTGGGAAGAGGCAGGTTTACATGAAAGTATAGTTAGTGTGTGGGTAAAGTAGATATGACTCGGTTGTTTCAAGGGTAGTTTAAGCAGCGTAGATCTGAAGAATGTCTAATTATGGAAGCTGAAACGTCGTCCCACTCTATATATAGGCAGGATTAGTCCATTAAAGTTAACTATATGTGGTTCTTTCACAAAAATCTGACTTTCGTAAGTTTAGGAGAAGCTTTATACGTAAAGTTATTAAAGTAATATAATATGTATACCTTTTTTTACTTGACTATGGATATCTATAAAACTTATTCTTTATCAAGAAAATGTGTACATTGGTTAAACTGCTAGGTCAGCAAACTCTAGGACTCAGGTATAGCCGTACCTAATTTTCAACTATTGATCAGACGGAAGGCAAGAAGTAAGAAACACCTACTGCAACAAAGACTTTGTTCGGCTTTCAATCTAATATGGGAATTGCCGGTCACTCTTATAACGCACCTATAACTGAAACCTAGATCGTAGCGCAAACCGTAGACATTCTGATTCCCAACCTGGCATGCTAAGCACCAGTCTCAAAGAACCTCTTGGGCTTTAAGAGCACAATGAGCTAAACTTAACGAAAGACTAAAGCTCAGCTTGTTTACTGTATTGATGTTTGAGTAACTTTATTGTTGTTGTTTTTTTTGTTCGTGTTTGAGTAACTTTATTGTTGTTGTTTTTTGTTAGTGTTTGAGTAACTTTATTGTTGTTTTTTGTTAGTGTTTGACTAACTTTATTGTTGTTTTTGTTAGTGTTTGACTAACTTTATTGTTGTTTTTGTTAGTGT
>NW_013665612.1:1134374-1142561 GCF_000517525.1 Limulus polyphemus
TGTGTTTGAGAACTTTATTGTTGTTTTTGTTAGTGTTTGAGTAACTTTATTGTTGTTTTTTGTTAGTGTTTGAGTAACTTTATTGTTGTTTTTTGTTAGTGTTTGAGTAACTTTATTGTTGTTGTTTTTGTTAGTGTTTGAGTAACTTTATTATTGTTGTTTTTTGTTAGTGTTTGAGTAACTTTATTGTTGTTGTTTTTGTTAGTATTTGAATAACTTTATTGTTGTTGTTTTTTTAGTATTTGAATAACTTTATTGTTGTTGTTTTTTGTTAGTATTTGAATAACTTTATTGTTGTTGTTTTTTTGTTTGTTTATTGTTATATTTGTTAATGCGTTTATTAAGCTAACTATGTATTCTGGCTTAATGTTTTAATTCTTGAAATTGAATAAATGAATGGTACCTTTGGACAAAATTTATTTTTGTAAAAACATGTTTTGATGCGTATGACACTTAATCCATACCTTAATGAAATAAATTATCTGTTGATAGATCTGACATAGTTTTTCGTACGAAAGTCGCAACAATTAATTAATTACGAAAATAAATAATATTGGCGTAAGTCATTGGTTATCTATCAACATTCTTGTCAGACAGACTGGATATGTTGGTTCCTTTCAAATAACGTGTTTCAACAAAACAGACCGTAATATAAATGTATCTAATGCGATAGATACAATACTCTACTTAAAACAGAAGAAATAAAATAAAACGTATCATTTGTATTTGGGCATCAAATTAATTCATTTCAGAAAACTACGAATTCCCAATTGTAGAATTACTAATGAAACATGTCTCTTACAAAAAAGCAAAATACGAACACATTTGACTTCTTAAATTGCTATTTGCGGATCAAGAGATTTACAAGACACCTAACCCAACAAAATGTCGAAAATCCTTTTTAACAATAGATTGGAAGATTAGTTACTTGATTTTACAAGATTTTCTGCTCCTTCCTAATTCTTCGAAGAATGAAATATTGGAATTACCAAATAAAGCTCCTTTTGTATATAAAGCTTTTTTAAAACTCATTGTCTAAAACACTAACCTATTCTTTGAAACACATCACTTGTTTTCTGTTATAAAGATCGGTGTTTACATATTACTACGATAGAAAAGAAGAAGCATTAAAAAGAAAAACTAACGTAAAACCTTGAATATCAATTATTAAGTTATTAATGCTGAAATTTAGCTATTACTAGATTAAACAGACCGGGTGTTCCAGTTCTATGATGAATGTGCTGTCAGCACTGTTTTCAGGCAAAACAAAGAACAGTGATGATACAGATTTAACAAAGCAATGTTTCATAATAATCGTTTCTGGGTAGAATAAAATGGAAGCCTTGATTGCCTTTTCTTTGTATCTGAATCCGAGAATTATGTGTTCGCAACCCGCTTTCGAAAAAGAACGCCTTCTGCACATCGACGCCGTTAGCGTGCTGAAAAAAAAAGTGACTGCCAACTCCCACTATTCAATTATATAAGAGCTACTTAAGGGATGGTGGGTGCTGTTATCTGCCTTCCCCCTAGTCTGTTAAATAAAATTATGGACGACTATATAGCCATGCGCCTACAGCTTTTGAGTAGCTTTGCGCGAAATTCTAAAACATATCAATAAATTTAGCAAAATTGTTTAATGACAATCCATTATTTTCACTAGAAGGTTAATTATATAGGTCAGTGGTTGTATTGCAATGGCAGACTCTCAGAGCTCCGAAATTTGTCTATATTGTTTGACAGAAATTAAATATGTAATAAACTTTTAGGTTGCGTTAAGGCTATTCATTTTCTGCTAGCCAGATCTATATCTTCATGCTTTGTTTTTCTACTTGGCACGTTTTTAAGTTCACCCTTACACTATCCAGGTTTTGCAATTTTTCAAAGAAAACAAACCGTATCACCTTTATTTTACAGACTGCTTATCTTTAGAGGTTGTAAGCTATTCTTTTGATGTGGAGCTTGATTGGCGGAATAGTCAATCATCGTTTCTCCAGAGGTGCTTTAGTAATAAATCTAATTTAAATCTTCCATTAACCAAGTAATGAACTGTAACATATCGTTCGTGAAAGACAGATGGGTAAAGAAAGCAAAATTGAATTAAACAAACTATTCTCACCCAATGAAAATAACTCTGTAGGATTTTTTTATTATTTAGTTACATGTTGTATATTCGAAAATAAGTAGGAAGTGGTAAACATTTTGTAACTTCTAAAAACATCTTATATATATATATATACCAATATGTCTAATAATAATATTCTATTAACATTATTTTTTCCAACAGCCATTCTTTTGTGTAAAATACCTTTTTGCTGTCAAATAATTTAAGTGGAATATTCTGTCCTGGAATGTTTTTCTTCCGTAACACTCGATCAACTGAAAGCTTCTGTGACAGCAGCAGAGTAGAGTCATTTCTCAAAAACTATTTTTTGTACAAGTTGTTGCACTGGCCAGAGACTCGCGACAGAAGATAAGTTGAGTGATTCTCTATGTTCATAAATGTGGTGAACATTTGATAATATCTCGTACTCGCACTGTTTCTGAATCACAAATAACTCATTTCCCCTTCACTTGTTTTTCCTAAAAATTATGTCTAAGTTTACCAATAAATACATTTGTTTTTCTTACAGGGTTTTTTTTTAAATAGCTTTTATTGTGGAAATTTCTTGGAATATATTTTAAGTTTCTTGCATTGTAAAAATTAGTTGGAATGTATTTTAAGGATCTATATGACGTTATGTTTAAACAAGTAAAGTGTAATTTTACTAGTATAAAAGCCCATCAAAAATGACGGGAAACCATTGTTGAATGATTAGCGAAAATTATAGAATTTAACTAAAATGAATTTGTCTGTACCTACTCATCATTTATTTCATCAGTCTCAACGTAGTTCGTTAATCACCACATTTTTGATAAAAATTACGCAGAAAAATGAAATGTTATCGTGAACAAAAGCACGTGTGCACTCTGAAAGAGACTTAAATAGCACTCTTTAGCCTTTTCACTGTATTCTGGGTCAGGAAGCAGGAAATATATTACAAACATTCCGACACAAATTTTCACCTCTTTCGGCTGTACAAAGGATAAGATGTTTGGTAGTAATAAATGTTCATTTTTCTTTATGTTTTAAGGCCAAGTAGGTAATATACGTGTTAAAATACCAAAATAATATTTATTCACCAATTAAACCTTTTAAACACCGACTCTATAACGTTAGTAATAGTAAGCCTATTTGTAGTATAATTTAAGCATTAAGCCTAATACATAAATGAAACACTACTTGGTAACTTTTATTTTGCTTTTGGCTACAACTCAATATGATAAAATATCCGAATTAAACTATTTTGCTGTTATATTACCGAAGTTACCAAAAAATAACGAATAAAATAGCATAATTTAAAATTTCCCGTGTTTCCGTTCTATTTTGTTCCCCTGCTTATTTTTATGAAACAACCAAAAGATAACTTTGGTTTTATTTTTCCAATACGTATATAATGTATTAATCTTCGTATTTAAAGATTTTAATTTCTTTAATTATCTGAAACTTGTTTTCTTTTTGTGTGTGTGTGTGCCTGAACGAAGTAAAAAACGAATGTATTTGATAGGTTAGTATTTGCTTTTAGTTTAAAAGTGACTCAGCGGCAAGTCTGAGGGCTTATGACACTAAAAATCGGGTTTCGATACCTCCAGTTGAACAACACAGATAACTCATTGTGTAACTTTGAGCTAATTAGCAAACAACTTTATGCTACTATGGTCTACTGTTAAAAGAAAAAAAGACGAATAATGTGTTACCATATTAAATGTATGTACCATTCAGCTAGCATTATACTTGGTAACGCGCTCGTAAAATACTTTATTCTCCAAAGATCCTTTTTGTGATAGAGTGTAGTGTAGAGTTTGATTACGTATATTTTACATAATGTTTTATTAGAGACGTCCTAAGGTATGATAAACATTCCTATTACATTATGCACTTAATGAAATTAAAAGTTTTTTCGGTATACACACACACACACACACATATATACACAGCGTGGTTACAAGTAAATAGACACCATCTTTTCATAAAAATTTAATTTTTCATTCATATTCACATGAATTGATATATTTATAATTTAATTAATATCTAGTAGATCTTCCTTTCGCTTCGTGGAGTTCGTTGATCCTTTGGGGCATCGTGAGAATCATCTCGTCAATTTTAGATTGTGGGATTATTGCCAACTCTTGCTTCACAACTTGGAGTAGATCGCTCTTCGAAGTTGGTTTTTTTTGGTTGATTCTTGACTTGCCGGTCGAGTATGGCCCATAGGTTTTCGACGGGGTTCATGTCAGGAGAATGGCTCGGCCAAGGCAACTTCTGGATACCATTTTCTTCCTGCCACTTTTGGGTCTTTCTAGCAGTGGGACACGGTGCTCCATCTTCCTGGAACAACGTTGTGTTCTTGTCCACGAAACCCGAGGAATAAAGTGGCAAGAGTCCTTCCTCCAATATTTCGACGTATTTTGCAAAATTTATGTTGCCAACGCACTCCACTATGCTCGATCTCCCACCAACCCAAACAGCTCCCCAAACCATCACGCTGAAACCACCATGCTTCACAGTTGGCTGCAGTCTGTTGAGCCACATCCTTCCACTGTCCGAAAATTGAGCTAATCTTGATTCGTCTGAGAACAATACTGTCTTCCAAAAGTCCGGAGATTTAGTCATCATATTATTTGCCCACTTCTTTCGTCTGACTATGTTGGCAGGCTTAATAAGGGCTTCCATCTAGCTGCTCTGCAACGATAATCCAATCTGTGGAGAATCCATTGAACAGACTTCGGGCTCATCCCACCAACTTTGACCTCTTCTGCAGTCGTCAATCTGGGATCCATTTCGATGATCCTCTTGACAGCCCTTTTTGTCCTCTCCGATGGACCAGAACGACCCGGACGCTGTTCAGTTGTTTCCTTGCCGTGTTTCCTGAGCTGCATGATGATTCTGTTGACTGTCGAAAGTGGGATTCCCAAATTCTGAGAAATTTGCCGCTGACTTATTCCACCATCTGCTTGACCAACTATTCTTCTTCTAACAAAATCTGACAATTCGAGAGAACCTTGAGTTCTGGGCATGTTGTAGCGCAAGATAAGTAGTGTGCGGACCATTTTCATTTATATAGTGCTCTGTGAACACAAATTAGTTAGCATAAATCAGTTAAATTACGAACAATTAGGTGTCTATTTACTTGTGACCACTCAGTGTATATTTCTCAGCCTTTCCATCTATATAATTAAGAGCAACGTGTGTGCATGCGTGAGAAGCATATATATATGTGTGTGTGTGTCTCTCACTTTTGTATGTAAAGATCGTTTGTCTTTCTTTTTCTGTAAGTGCTCTTACCAACAGGAAACTTTTTCAAAGTATGAATTAAAGACCACAAAAATGGGTCAACCGTGGACCAATGTTTAGCGTATTGAACTGGGCTTGTGAATGTCCTACGTTCAGGTCCCGTTAACACCCCACCCAAAAAAAATCGCACTCTGCACTTTGAGGCCGTGGGGGATAGAAAGGGGTAACGGTCAAATCCCTCTATTCTTGTCAGACAAGAGTAGCCCAAAATATAGCAATGGGTTCTGTTAATCAGCTGCCTTCCCTCTAATCTACCAGTTCAAAATTAGGGATGGCCTTGAGTAGCTTTCCTCGAATGTTGGAAGAATAAACAAACGAACGAGTTCACAGAACCGAATATTCTGGTATTAAATGCAATGTTTATAGGCACACAGTCGTTCGTGAGTTGAAAGTTGATATAATCCCAGTTTATTTTTTGTTCTGTTTTCGTTTTTCCTGGTATTCATTGCTGTATGTAGTTTTTAGTGAATATTACTTTGTCGTCAATTCGATGGAATTATCATTTAGATATTTCAATATGGCATTCTGATTCTCATAATAAGCTATTTAATCTACTTACAGAAGTCCATAGTTTAACATCATGCATCTTAAATACGTTGCAAATATAACAATATCCTGGTTAGACGTGTTCTTGTTGCGTACCAATATAAAAATATATATATATATCCTTTAATGAAGTTTGTTGGTTTTTCAAACTCCCGGTTGAACACTATCTAGTTGTTTCAGGAATAAATTGAGTAAATACATTAGCATTTCTCAAATAACTTGTAGCATTTTCAAGTCGATAATAAACACTCGTGCTCAACACGGATTCAATGTTACTGTTTTTAAAGTCGAAATGTAATCGAATTCTTAATTAATTCTCAATACTGGATATCATACATGATATTTTAAGTCATAAGATAAAGAGTCATTTACTCGTATGTGTACAAGCTTATGATATGAAGCTGATGATTGATTTATCATAGTTTTTTCTTTGTTTTAAAGTTTACAAGTTAAAAGAGGGTTTAATTTTTTGGTGCATGAAGTTTGAATTAAATCGCCTTAACATGCACACTATTGGACATATGATTTATCATTTTAATAGACAAATAATTTAAATAATTATGAATGATGGTGTTTATTAGTTGAAGCAAGACATTCGTCAAGTAAGACATGTCGAATGTCAAACTAGTAGTGGATATCGTAAATTATTGGTGAGCATATGATACAACTTATATATATATATATGCAATATTACCATTATAGAAGCTTCCGAAATGTCTCACGAATCGATTTTCTTATTTCTGGAAAGATATCCGATATATTTTATTTTACTATATTGTGATAAAAACATACTACTTTTATAGCTTACAGTGTCTTTGAATAAAGTTTGTAGACTGTTACGAACAGTAATTTATAAGGCTCTTCAAAAACATAAAGCTACATTCGTTATTGAGTTCACTTACAGAAAAATGTCACTGGTTTCCTATGAGCTAATTAATTTGAAGAGATTGATGTTACTAAAGCTGTAATTATTAAATTTTTCCGCAGATGGCACTGTTCTTACACTGATAGAGAAATACTCTTTTTATGAAGAACAAAGAACATTGAACTATCGTGCTTTTCCCACCACAGGTATCGAAATCCAATTTTTAGCGTTATAAGCTTTGAGATTGACCGCCGAGCCAACGGGAGGGCAAAATTAATTATTACGTTTAATACTTGAAAATAGAAATCATAGGAACAATGTTAAAATACCTAATAAAAAGTGTATAATTACAAAATAAGATATTAGAATAATCTATCAAGTAATGAACAAAGTGCTGACTGGAGGATATGTAATCAAGAAGAAAGACAATAAATTATAGCAAATTAATGCCATACCCAAATTACAATCAAACTATTTCACCTACAGCACATGCTATTGTTGTTGGAGATATAATATTAGAGTGTAATTGGAGCTTGACCTGAGTATAAAAGATTTGAAAATTATGTTATTAAATGAAACTCTTTTAAAGTTTTAAGCTCTTAAAAATTAATTACATTAAAGAACTAGAGTAAGTGTTTTAATTTACATCAGTGTCACTAAGAAATCAATTGAGCAAGTTTCTTGACTAAAAAATGTTTGCCTAACACTTTCATTTGTTTATTTCTGAATATTGTTTTACGTCAATAAATTAAATATTGCCAATTCTGTACAAGCGTTCTTGTATCCACGACAACATCACATTACCCAACAATGTACATTTTGGAAGCTTTTACTTGATTTTCAAATTTCAACTTTTATTGCAAGGTCAATTTGGTCTATTCTTGGTTAATAAATAGCTTTGGTCGAAATCGACCAAGTTCAAATAGCTCAGGGAAAATCGCATAAACATTGTTTTAGGATAAAACACACAAGGTCAATTACAACGAAGAGCGATATAGAATATGCTATTTAAGAAGCTAATTTAAGAGTCACTTTTTGTTGTTTTTTTGTAGAGAGTCTTATTATTGAGCTGAATAAGAGAGCGTTATAAAACTCTTAATAAACAACTGTTGGAGATATTGATTGGAGTTTGGTTTGTTTGTATTTAAGCACAAAACTTCACGGTGGATAATCTGTGCTCTGCCCACCACGAGTATCGAAACCAAGGTTTCTAGCGTTGTAAGCCCACAGGAATGTCGCTGTGCCACTGAGAGCTATTGATTAGGGGGAGGATGTTGATGTAATAGGTTATATACATAAACAAATATTTTAAAGAACACGTAAACATTGTTATATTATTTGTGTTCAACATAAACAATATATATTTATTTTTTTACTTCCAAGG
>NW_013665612.1:1143561-1158717 GCF_000517525.1 Limulus polyphemus
TTTTTTGGGGGGGGTCGAAAGTTGACTGAATATTTAAACTGTTCACGGACTTACTTCTGGCGAATCCATAAACAGGAAGAACATCATTGTATCTCTTAAAACCTTAATAATCATTGCGAAGTTTTGCTACAAAATTCCCACATATGAGCAACTGGATATTTTACGGTATGTGATTTACAATGTGTTTTTAAGTGTCTTGCAAGGTGAAACAAGAAAAAAAAATACCTTTTAACAAACAACGCAGGTGTGATCTTGTTTAACTAGAATGTATAAAATCTTTACTAATTAGTAATACATTTTAATTTGTGTTAATTAAGAGATTAGATACTGAATTAAGTAGAATAAAAATGAGTCATAGGCATCATCAGTGTGTGTGTGTTTTCATATCATAGTTTCATGACGTTATCTATTTGTCCTTAAACATAATAGTGTATATAGCCCTTATGTAGCTTTTCGCGCAATTCAAACCAAACCAAGTTAACATAATTTAAATTGTAATTGTATTCGTAAACTTAACAGCGATAAATCATGGGTACACTAGTAGTTTGGGCAAACAAGGTTTGTTTTGTGTTTTTGGTTTTATTCCTTCTCGTTATGGTTACAATTGGTAAGATAGATCCTATGTATTGATTTTTCTTTAAAAGATATATAGACAAATTTTGTCAAATTACATTTATAAACCCGTCACTGTTTCATTTTGATTGCGAAAGACTAGACATTCTGAGTGCTGCACGGCAAATTCTACTTAAGAGGCTTTTATCTAATATAACATCAGTAGTAAACGCGCTTAGAATGCACTTTATAAAGTACCTTCTCTACATGTATGATCAACTTTTAATTTTATGCCTAGTTTATTAAAAAGCTATAAATAATTACCCACAACACGCACTTGATAATTATTTTAGACACACACACAGAGGAATGTGGAGCTTGACTACACACACACACACACACACACACACTATAATTATTTTTCTTCTTATTGTCAAACAACTAAAATGCCATTTTCTGAGTCATTAAGATTCAAGTATAGTTTCATTGTTTAAGTGTTGTGGATGAACGAATACGTTGTGTTATTATTGTTTTGCTTTTATAGAGGTTAGTTGTTCATAAGTTTTGTATTAAACTAACATTTGTAATATAATTATTTTCTATTGTATTGCTTAAACCTTCTAGGGGAATGTGAAATAAGATGGTCCCTTTCAGTAAAAACCACTACAATTGTATATCATCAGTTATGTGCTGCCATGTAGAGCGAATTATATGCAACTACAGTTCACTTGATTCCGCGCATAAACACACTGGCGGACGGGCACGAATGTGAACAATGAAAGCGCGACTTCAGTTATATATTTTTGAGCAACGTTAATCTAATGTAAGAACTTTGAAGTGTTTATTTGAAGCTGATATTTCAAAGAATTTAACTTTATTGGTTTCAGAAAACGAGGAATTATACACAGCCGATTTTTTTTTTTTTTTTTTAGTAAAAACACAGTTCCAGCTCAATGATGTTTTATAATACGCGATTGCGTTGCGATGAATAAGATAGTCTCCCCTCACCGTCACCTCGCGGGATTGTATACTACTGTTATTGTACTAGTAATCTCGTTCTTTTACGCAATTTTCCTAGATAATGCGCAACTTTCGCATAGCCCTCTTGTCTTCTCTATCCAATTTAATTAAATTATTCAAACGTAGCTATTAAATACAGCATTTATCTTAAATTGCAGTTGCTGCGAATGAGATAATGGTCATTTTAACCAACCATAGTGGTCCGTTTTAGCCACCCTTATAAGTAAAACGGTCCCAACAACAAGAAGTACATTTTGCAATAACTAGAGAAGTCAATGTATATATCATTTATAACAAAACAGTTTTCATTATAAAACTTTGTCATGACATTCATTTTAGTTGGTCAAAACTGCACTCAAATTTTAGGTGACTATCTTACCACACCTTTCTCTTCAAAATAGTGCGTCGTTGGTAGCCACACATATTACATATAAATTGTGTGAAAAGGTTTTCACACTTGTATACCAAATACATTAAATTTAGCAGTATATATTTTTTCTAAGCTAATGAATGTAAAATGGAATTTTGTTAACAAACGTCGCTAAAGTGATATCGTCAGCCGTTGAAATGTACTTAAACAAAAAAAAACATTATCAAAATAGCCTACTAGTAATGTTTCCCTCACCCCTTAAAATAACGCTTTGTTCTATATCTAAGCTCTTTGCAACTTATCAGTCCTGCTTGCTAGTTGCCAAACTATTTCTCTAGTATAAGGCAGAGCTCATGATGGAAAAAACAACAAACTAAATTCAAATTAAGATTTTCGTAGCCACGTATGCTACTTGTGGATTTTTTTTTTTCGCTGGTCACAAAAATAAATTATTCATGTGAGAGTGTAATACATGTTAAGAAGAAAAAAATTAATCCTTGCGTGAATAAAACCCTTTTGCGAAAAGCGGATATAATTCAAGCAAGTTCTGAAAGGCTTTAATTATACATAATTTACTATTCTTTACCTACCATTCAGGTGAACGAAACTGCTTGACTACTAGCGGGTAGTATACACTAAAGAGCCAGTCAGTTGGAAAATTTTAAATATACGCATTTGGAAATAAATGTTCAAAAAGCATTCATATCTAGGCTCCTGCATTCTTAACCTGATAGAATTAACAGTCTTATTCCTTAATGACTTATATGGAATCACTGTAAATTGACTAAAAGAACGCGATGTTTTTGTATATTGTTATATTAAAACTTAATTTATTTTGTATTTAGATTTTCATAAAGATGTAAAATTTAAGAAGGAGCTAGAGTACACATTTTTGGTGTTTGTTTCGAACGAACACGTATCCGAGTTTGCTTTATAAGATGAATGTTCAAGCTATTCGTCACAAAAGCTGATTTTGACTCGTTTTAGGTGTTCTGGAAGTATTTAAAAAATGGCAATTTCATTGTGTTTCTTTACTAAATTTAAGACATGTATACTTTAAAATAACCAAGGATAAACTCCATAACGATTCATTAATGACTTTTTTTTAATTTCCTTGAAAATCCAATTTAAAGATCTTAATCGATAATGTTTATTCTACACAGATCACCAGGTTACCTCCGATTTGAGAATAGCTCTAATTAGTAACCTTGAGTAAACTAGAAAAAGGACGTAAGACTTTATTTGATAGGATGGATTCACTTCGTGTAGTTATATTTTGCTGTCAAACCCTCATCTCGATTTATTCTCCTAAACTGTAAGAGTAACGTAACATAATTACCAGAAAAAAATGTTTCCAATTTCTTTATAAATTTCTAAGACGCAAAGAAATGATAAAATCCTTAGTTTATCTGTCACTCTGAGATAAACCAGGGTTGTGAAAAATACAGCACGTCATTTGTCATTGAGTATATGCTGAATTAAAAAAATGTATATGTAATCAGTCTTTCTAGATTATTATGATATTTCAAGATGAAAAACGTGCATTAAGACACATTTAATGTTAATCTTATTATAAGCTCTTGTTAAGCACAAAACTAGGCAATGAACTATCTGTGCTCCGCTTACCAATAGAATCGAAACTTCGTTTTTAGTGTTTTAAGTCCTCGGGTGTACCTCCTGAGCCACCGGAGGGTATCTGATATGAGATTAACAATTATTTATATTAACTATTAAGGATAGCGCAATTCCTAGTGTTCAGTTTTCAGAGTTGCGTCAAACGATTTAATGAGTTAGTCTGAATAATATTCACAAATTTGAAAGTTATACAGAACATGTTGGTTGAAATATACCAATACATTCACACTTTTTACCCATAACACAAACACCATTTTAACTTTAAATACGTCAGTTTCACTTTTGTATTGAGGTAATGTACTAAAGTTGTTATGAAGTATTCTACATATACACATATTTATAATCACATGCAAGAAAAAGTATTTTTGATCAAAATAAAAGGGAATGTAATCTTGCTCAGCTTCTACTTTTGAAGCTGACACACAATCGATGCTAAAACCAACAAACGAGACTAATATCTATAAGTATAAACAGCACGCACTTTGGTATTTGGATACATGTTAACGTACTTTGGGAAATGGGAATGTCTTCTTCCCTCTCGCAATCCTAAAAATATGGCGGTTCAATTCATCACTAAGTTCTTGAAACTAAAACTGAAAACATTTTAGTAATAGAAACGCCATAAGAAAAGAAACAACAATACTAGCGCAGCAAGTTTCGTTACTGTATAAAAGAATGAAGAGCGGATTGTTATGGAAACTACAGAAATTCGTTAGTTTAGAAAAGACAAACAATAGTGTCCCAACATAAGCTACATAAACGGGGTTGAAGAGTACTTCGTTTATTTAATAAATAGAAGTTGTCAAGTGTTTAAAAAAATTCAAGCATACGTGTATATAAAACATCCATGATTATGTCCGGATAGTTAACTTTATACGGAACAGAAATTAGAAAATAGTTTTTGAATCCGGTGTTTCACCATTAGAGATTTATGTCATGTTGATTGTTTCTTTCATTTCTAGAATTAAGTAGATAATAGTATGCATGGCGGTGTATACGTGTATTATGGCCACTTTTCGATATTCATTCATACACACGGTAAATTATATTCTACACAGTTGTAAGATTGTACTTTGTTTTTCATAATTTAGGTATGGCATTGCGTGGTGTGAATAAAGCTTGGTTGCCTAAGGACGAATATTCCATTGTTTCGTTGTTTTCGTGACCAAAGTGCTATTGTATTTTACATTACTTGACATTAAGAGATAGCCATGACCATTTTTGCACAAACTACATCTTGACTTATACTTTCGACATTTAACTTTTACCCAAATAAAATGTATAATTCATTTCTATTGTAATTCTCTTCTCGATAAGAGCATACTTAACAAAAATAAACAGGATGATAGAAAATCGTTAAGAATTATTGACAAATTCCAGTGTAAGGGTTTTTATTTAAACCTATATTATCGTTCACTGTAAACTATCATATTGTGAATGGGATAAATCCCAGATCTGCAAAACAATTCAATTCATCCACTACAATATACTCAGCAAAATATTTGTGTACAGCTGTCTAGTTTTATTAATTACTTTTTTTAACTAATTACTAGATACTAGAAACTGACAAATTTTTATCCTATATTTTGAATTCTAATCTGCTGCTGTCTTCAGGAAAGTCCTGAGAAAGTCCTGTTTCTTTTAAGGTAATTGCCGAGATTTGATCCTGGATGTTTTTGACAAAGAGCCTGATGTGCTATCAGTTCATCTGATGTCTCTCCCTTTAAGATTTTAATCACCTAACTTATGTGAATGCTTTCAAGTGAGGTAGCCAGGTTTTGCTGACTTCTATGCTAATTGGGTTAAATGCTATAACTTAGGTGGATTTAAGAGTCTTCTTTCACGTGTGTTGGTCATGTTCCTTTATTTCAGTATTATTTCAATCTATTGCATTGTATTCTTCTCTGAAATAATTGGTTAATTCATATAGATCGGTATTACATAATCCGGTGTACCTATTATGCTCTTGGGTTCTTATATTTATTGGTATTTTCTTTCTCCAATGTATTGGATTCAACATTCAACTAGAATTTGAAGCTCAAGGGAGTATTCCTGTTTGTCCAGGATAGTGTCATTATCTTTATCTATTAGTATAATTGTATTGTGGTTATCTTTCATTAAATTTTGGATGGCAGTTTCCTTCTGTAAAGGTGGTCTTCTAAGGCGATTTATATTTCATAACTTTCACGACTGCTCACTTTATTCAAATTACTGTTTTCCTTCTTTTGGTAAACTGTAAGTTGTCTATTCTTTAGTTGTACCTGTATCTAGAGTGAGTATTTTGTTAGACTCAGCATATAATTACGTGATCGTATAGGCTATTAACCGTTACAATGATTGATATCAGATCGCCACGATCTTAAGATAATTACTAAACTACATTCTTAGCCAACATCGTAAATAAAATATACCAATAAAATATTTCCTTCTCATGAGTTATGAAAACAAGAATCAGATGCTCATCAATTATAGTCACACACGTCCATTCATATTTAGACATTGAAAATAAATGACAGAAGAAAGTAAGTAAGATTTCAAATATTGATTAGCAAGAGCCGTACCATGGGATGAGAAAAAAAAAGTTACCCAGTGAAACATTACGCCTGTTCAAAGTGTATCAGATATTTTCTCTGTAATCATTAAGAAGGAAAAAAAATTCTCGCAATCTGAGGGTCGTGGGTTCAAATCCCCATCCCACCAAACATGCTCGCCCTTTCAGCCGTGGGGGCGTTATAATGTGACGGCCAATCCCACTATTCGTTGGTAAAAGAGTAGCCCAAGAGTTGGCGGTGGGTGGTGATGATTAGCTGCTTTCCCTCTAGTCTTACACTGCTAAATTAGGGACGGCTAGCGCAGATAGCCCTCGTGTAGCTTTGCGCGAAATTCATAAAACAAACAAACAAACAAATCATTATAAAAGTAAATCTAAGTTTAACGTTCAAACGTCAAGTATTTGGGCTGACGTAAATTAATATTAAATATATAATAAAATTAAAATACTAGATTGTAAAATCTCCACGCACACTCAGCGAGACAATAGGAAACATTTTCACTGTGAAATTGACATAGAAACAGCAGTGATTAGAAAATTGTAAGATAGAAAAATGGAAACAAACACTATATCGATAACCGACTGACACTGCACGTAACCAAGACGTATCAAAGACTTAACATTGAAGCTGAAGAAAAATTAGGAGTGTAACAGGTGAAACAAATCTCAAAAATAGTTTATACTTAAAGAAATGGCAAATACTTCTGACAAAAACCTATGAAAATATGCCTTGGCATTTGGTGAACAGACTATATAAAAGACAATTTGGCTTTTGCTTTCTATTCTACGTGGTTTCAATCTATGTCATCTCTTTTGATTTGTTTCAGGAGTTACAGTTTTCATCGTATTTAAGAGAATCAAACACAACTTTTCACTGTATTATGTTAGGTTTATGAACTACTGCTAATGAAAATTACGTGACACATATAATATATAAAGTTATACAGTTTGTTTGTAATTAAACACAAAGCTACACAATGGGCTATCTGTGTTCTGCCCACCACGGGTATCGAAACCCGGATTTTAGCGTTTGAAGTCCGCAGACATACTGCTGTGCTACAGTGGGGATGGTATAAGCTACTGAGGAGGTACTTACTCAACCAATTTAAGAGTTATAATACAGTTACAAAAAATATTATACGGTGCAAGTTATCATTATCACAGTATGATAATACAAAATTACATTAAGTAAGTTTAAATATAGTATCATTAATAAAATCAACATGCATATAACCGAAGGACAACAAGGGACCTGTTGGTCCGTCCAGGCCGTTCCAACCACTATACTAAATTCTAAAATAAAAACAAAACACTCAAAGCCAGCCCTTATCATTTATCAAGCCTTCCCTTATTAAGATATTAATCCCTTAAATTAACTGTATCTATCATATCTGAAGGCAGCCCATTTCAAGGCCCAACCACCCTATTAGAAAAATAAAGCTGTATTTGCTGAAGATGATTGCTACCCTGACAAAAGTAGCAATACGTTAAAAGGCAACCCATTTCAAGGCCCAACTACCCTATTAGAAAAATAAAGCTGTATTTGCTGAAGATGATTGCTACCCTGACAAAAGTAGCAATACGTTAAAAGGCAACCCATTTCAAGGCCCAACTACCCTATTAGAAAAATAAAGCTGTATTTGCTGAAGATGATTGCTACCCTGACAAAAGTTATATTCGTGTGTCTTAGTCCAACCATTCTCACCATTAAGTACGAAAAAAAGATGATTTATTAAAACTAATAATTCCATTAACAATCTTAAACATCTCAATTAGAGCCGTTTAACTCTTCTTTCTTCAAAAGAAAACAATTTCAGAAATATTATCCTATTTTCCTATGATAAATATTTTTTTCCTAGGTATCATCATAGTAGCCGTTTTCTGAACCCTTTCCAACAATTCAATGTCCTTTCTAAGGTAAGGAGCCCAAGAGTTGGTTAACCAATGACCTATATAAATAAAGTATAACCTCTTTAAGCTTGTGTTAAATATATTTGTAATTACAATATACCCTATTGCTTGGGTGACCAGAACAATCAGAACACCAAAATCCTTTTCTTCCAAAACACCTGAAAACCTACTTATATAATATACATGAAGTAAAAGTAAAATTTTCTAAAAAAATTAAATATAAATTATTATATAATAAATACTGGTAATGTGCATTTAAGATATTGCATGTTCAATATATAGTTATGTGTAATTATTAATATATTTATTTATTGTAAATAATATTCATCATAGTTAACTGAAGTCCATAACGCAAACATTATCTATATGCGAGTAAATCATATCAATCATAATGTGCATGGTTATATTTTTCTTAATTTTCAATAACGTTTTTCATTTCAATTTCAAAAATAACGTTAAATCCAGATTTCGATACCAGTGGTTGGCACAGAACAGATATGTGTAGCTTTGTGCTTCACAACAAACAAACAAATTCATAATATGCGTGAATTTTCCCTATATTTGGTTCTCATCTCATTTACACTACAGAATCTAACACGCCAAATATATTGTAAAAGTAAGAAGAGAGCTAAGATTGGAGTTTTATCCTTTAAAACTTTGTTTTGAATTTCGCGCAAAGCTACAGAGGGCTATCTGCGCTAGCAGTCCATAATTTAGCAGTGTAAGACTAGAGGGAAGGCAGCTATTCATCACCCCCCCTTACCGCCAACTCTTGGGCTACTCTCTTACCAACGAATAGTGGGATTTACCGTCACATTATAACGCCCCCTCCTACCTTAAAAAGAAAGGGAAATCCCTCTCTTTATCCAAGTCATAAAAAAATCTAGTATATTTTATCTCGGAAGCTTGCCAATGCTGAAATTCAATGATGTATACTTTTTGAAGGATTGGTTTTTACAACTTAACACATTGCAAGTTTATCTGTGAAGTACAGTTTGAATGACTAAACATTCAGAAAAAAAACTACTGGGTGTACGCTAGTTCAAGATATACATTTCTCTACGATAAATGCTCCCCAGTAGCACAGTGGTATGTCTGTGGAATTACAACGTTAGAAACTGAGTATCGATACCTGTTGTGGGCAGAGCACAGATGGTCAGTTGTATAGCTTTGTGCTTACCTTTAAACAAACAAACAAATAATCTACGATAAGTTGGGCCTCTATTGTCTCAAAGATGAGACAATGAAAAGTTATTAGATTGAGTAAATAAATCTACCTAAGTTTAAAGTGTAAAATTTCAACATTTCCCTTTAATGAATTTCAACAGCCAAACATTATTGTTATTTAACATTTCCCTTTAATTAATTTCAACAGTCAAACATTATTATCATTAAACATTTCCCTTTAATGAATTTCAACAGCCAAACATTATTATCATTAAACATTTCCCTTTAATGAATTTCAACAGCCAAACACTATCATCATTTAACATTTCCCTTTAATGAATTTCAACAGCCAAACATTATTGTTATTTAACATTTCCCTTTAATGAATTTCAACAGCCAAACATTATTGTTATTTAACATTTCCCTTTAATGAATTTCAACAGCCAAACATTGTTGTTATTTAACATTTCCCTTTAATGAATTTCAACAGCCAAACATTATTGTCATTTAACATTTCCAAGCCATCGAACTTATCAAGTATTTAAGATAAGTAAGTTGCACTGATCAGGAAATATACTCTTTTTTTTTTTCCAGTGACCAGTATGCGGCAGGATGATCTACCAACAAATACAACGTGGTTCTCAAGTCTAATTAGCGGATGAGGAAAATAACTATTATTTGTAAACAATAGAGTGAGGAGTAGGATTACTTACGATAACTTTACCGGCAGCCTTTGAACTATATAGCATTTATGTCCTTCTGTGTAATCCTATGAAACTTCTCTTTACATGTTTTAATAAAAACGGAACATTCCTTAGAATAAGCAGCAATATAGTATTCCCATTTCCTTCATTTCCTGAGTAGTGACTTATAAACTACACCCTAATCGCCAAATAATTCACTATGGAATATGACGAAATTTACTTAATGCATAATTAAAATCATTTTATTCGAAATAAACAAATGTAAAATAAACTAATCCTTTTATCATCATCCTAGATAATGCTAAGTTGTTTAATTACAACATTAGATCTTATTGTTTTATTTATCTCTTAAATACTTATAAACCTGAAACTCTTTCAGTTGTTTAGGCTCAGCACTAAAGAAGAAGATCCTACATATTCTATGTTATTGCAGTGTTACTTAGTTTGAAACACCTTTTTCTTTGAGCTCATTAATTTTGACTGAGTGAGCTTCTCTTCACCATCACTGCATGCACAAATTTATAAGGATTATTTCTAACTTTGTTGTTTTTTGCATCAATAGTTCAATATCTGTCTAAAGGGTTTATCTTAATGGACGATTCAACTTTTAAAGACTTCACTACTCTCTGATTAAACAGGCAGGCCTAACAAATACACGTAATTGCTATAAAGAAAAAACAGCATTTAATATCTATTATTTTTGTTAGAAATGTTTCAGAAATCAGCCCATTAGGTTAACTCTAGATAACGTATAATGATATCATTATATTTAGTAGAATGTTTGTAGTTCAGGAAACAGCCATAAAAGAAACGTGTTTATATAAGGGCAAAGCTTCCATTTAAAGAGTAGTTTAAATTAAAGATGATTATATAGGAAAAAGCCTATCAAGCATTTCTTTTTTCTGACCATTTATATGATATCCTGAGTCTTGGATATCACTTCACACTAGCTTAATTGTTTTTTAGGTAACTAAGTTTCTAAGCATTCTTACCAAACATTTTTTCAATATATGCAGTCCTGAATATTACAGAATCTGTTAAATATGAATAACAACTGCTTTATATTAAATGGTAGGCTCTAAACATTACTTGTATGAGGTATAATAGATCTTACAAATCTTTCCTAAGCTTATACGGTTCCATATACATATTGTCGTATTTATGTTGTGAAAATTCTCCGTTCGTTCGTGTGAAAAGGCATAAAAAATGTGTGTAAATCATATTTGGTGCTATTAATTAATTCTTGAATGTCTTTTGGCAAGTTTTAAAATTAAAATTATATCCCGAAAAACCAGTATCGGTGGCTCAGAAAATAAAGCAAAAGCTCCATCGTAGATGTTAATAGCGCTTGGTTACGGTAGCACTCCTAGTGTTCTTATGTTTTACTATCGTCAATCATCTTAAGATTAAAAGTAAATGTAAGCTTTATTATAAGATCTTATGATATCTATAATTCTTGTCATTCTAGTTGATATCGTTGAACCCAAAAATGACCGTTAATCTGAATTACACTGAGATATGCTATATATATATAACGAGATGTATTTTCAATGTAGGTTCTCATTAGGAGACATTCCTGCTTCCTTTACTTGATAAATTCATCAAGGGGATCATCGCCCGGAAATATGTCACTGTCAATTCTTTTTAACAACAGGATAACAGATCCTTCTTACAACAGTAAATGATCCGTAACAGACACCAGTTCTATCGTCGTTAAAGGAAACATGATATATACACATCGCTAATGCAGGAAGCAAAATTTGAAACCTGTATCTTCTATACCTCCATTAAACATTATAAGAAACTGTATCAAATCAGATAAGCTTGATGTTTCTATACTACTAGAAAAAAAAATCCTTTATCTGTCATTCATGACCATTGGTAAGCTTAATTTTAAATGCAGTTTGGTATGTGAATTATCTTATCCTACAATCCTGTCTAATCAATTTTATTGTACTTCTTGCTAGAATAGATGTCGTGTCATTACATAAATAGAAAGATTTGCATGTCATAACAATTGCAAAAGATTGTTTGTACACAAATCCAGTATGGAAACCTGACAAACACTCTAATAAGCCTAATCAAATCAATAATTATTTACTTTTTTATTTTATCTCATTCTACAAATACGAGAGAAAACCTTTGTGGATTATTATTAGTGAAAGTATTGTAATTCTGCCTTATAATGACACCTGTTTCTACTTGTGCGTTTTTGTACAGGAATCCGTGTTGTTTAAATTCTTAAATATAATTTACTCCGACGGTTCTCATTTTAAGTGTAAACACATTCTACATTTTGTAGAATTTGGCAAAGTGTCTTTAAGGTTTTCAAGATGGATTAATTATGCAATAGGATTCATACAAAGAAATTTCAACAGTTTTTTTATAGAAACTTTTCAGTTATATGTTGTTTCTCTACTTTTGACATTTAATATAAAAGTGTCATCTAAAAATCGATTTTCAAATCACCACAAACGTTCACGAAACTAATATTTTAAACTAATGTTTTGTTGTTGTGTAAAACTGTGTAAATTTTTTCTTTTGTGACATTGTTACAATGACAGGAATAAACATACAGCTACTTATTTTTCTAAATAAGCGTATAAACATGGAGAAGGACATTAAGATTCATAAGTCTTGAAAAAACCTTACTGATTGTACTCATTTGTTTGTGTATATATGTATACATATATGATATATATTAGGTTATTGAAGTTACAAGTGTAGTATTTCAATAACAATTATAGAAGCAGAAGGCTTAGTTTTGGCTCATAACTTGTAAATGAGCAAAATGAAACTGATTATGAAGAAATTAACTCCATCACAAAGTACTGTCATCAGTAAATAATGTCCCCCCCTAAGAGGGGCCATTAAAACCCCTTTTGATCCCATTTTATATTATCGGATGATGAAAATAACTATAATTTTTAATAAGAGGGTGAAGAACAGGGTTACGTACGATAACTTTACCGGTTGTCTTTGAATTATATAACATTTATGTTGTTATATGTAACCTTATGACATTTTTCTTGACATGTTTTGGCCCGGCATGACCAGATGATTAGGGCGCTCGACTCGCAATCTGAAGGTCGCAGGTTCGAATCCCCGTCACACCAAACATGCTCGCCTTTTCATCCGTGGGGACGTTATAATTTGACGGTCAATCCCACTATTCGTTGGTAAAAGAGTAGCCCAAGAGTGGGTGGTGATGACTAACTGCCTTCCCTCTAGTCTTACACAGCTAAATTAGGGACGGCTAGCTTTGCGAAATTCAAAACAAACAAACAAACAAACGTCCCCAAACTCTACTGCTAACCCACCGGAGGATATTTGTTTGAGAACATCTAAAAAAAATAAGCAACGATCATTTGTTATTTGTTATATTCGTTTTGAAAAGTAATCCCTAACAAATTTTAGTACTATAATAAAATACAGTACTAATTTTTCATAATTAAATTCACATTAAACTTACTAAGTAATCTTAATAACACTGTGCACGGCAAGCACAAAATACGTAAATGTAAGTTTAAAGACGATTCATTCATTTTATTAGGTTAGTTTTTTTTCTGTTTGTTTGTTTTGTTTTTTTAATTTCGCGCAAAGCTACACGAGGTCTACCTGCGCTAGCCGTCTCTAATTTAGCAGTGGAAGACTAATGGGAAGGCAGCTAGTCATCACCACCCACCGCCAACTCTTGGGCTACTCTTTTACCAACAAATAGTGGGATTGAACGTCACATTATAACACCCCACGGCTGAAAGGGCGAAATTCAAAACAAACCATTGATATGTTTTAATAGAAACGGAACATTCTTTCTAATAAGAGGCGATATACTATTTCAGTTTCGTATAATTTTCTCAGTAGTGACTTATAAACTACAGGTTCACCCTAACCACCACTGGAGTTACTATGGAAGGTAACGAGATTTACTTTACTCGACGCACAATTCAAATAATGTTACTCAAAATAAACAAATGTAAAATTCATTAATCCTCTTACCACCATCCTGGCTACTGTTAAGTGGTTTAATCACAACTTCAATTTCTAATTATATTATTAACCTCTTAAATATTTATAAACCTGATAACCTTCAATTCTTTAAGCCCAGCAGTAAGTAGGAACATCCTACATATTCCACGTTATTGCAGAGTTACTTACTTTGGAACACCCTTTTCTTCGGGATCATTAATTTTAACTCATTAATTACACAGGCCTACGATGGTTTTATTTTCATGAAATTTTTACATGTTCTACAGTAATTCTTGTACACTGAATCCGAAAATGATATCCATTTTTCTCCATCACGTACAGATTTTTCACAAAACGTCATAACGCAATACGTAAAGGAAAGACCACAACACGTAGTTTTGAGACTACAAGACGTAGATTTCACAAAAAAAAATCAGGATGAATGAGGATGCATATTTTTTTGACATCAATGTTCTTCCCTTTTTCTTCAGTTTGTTTGTATTTTTGTGAACAAACATAATAATAAAAAATTTTCATTGTGGTAAACGAAACAATAATTTGATCTAAGTAATAGTTTTTTTTCTTCCCGATTTGTAAAAAACCTTACGTGAAAGAAAAAATTTAAATTTACTTTCAAAATTTCGTAGCTGAATTATGGAAAATGCGTTAATAAAACCAAAACCACTCTTATGAAGTTTAAATTCGCAAGCCTGTGTTATCAGAGAATAATATCCTCCCAAAGGGGGGGGGGTAATTAAAAACCCTTCTGATCCCATTCAATATTATTTTTAAAAAAGCATTCTCAATCTATAGTTTTCAATCGATGACAACCAACTACAAGTTATGTGGGTGCGATTATCAGCCTGTATGTACATCCTTTGTTTTAAGCAGTTCATTGTCACTTTTGCATAGTATAGTATTATTAGTCTGCCATTTAGATAAAATATTCGTCAGACTAAATCCTCACAATAGTTTACAGTATTTCTTTCTTATTGCGCTGAATAGTCATCATGCGTTTTAAAGTGTTGTAGTGTTCTAAACAGCCAAGCAAACTAATGCCATTTCATACCATAATTAAAACTTATCTAAAGCAATACATGTTCCCTGTTATTACATGCCAGCTTTGTATCATATATTGTAGATCTGGAAACTTTTCTGCCATTTGGTACATTGTCGTTTATCTCATGCTTGACATCATTGGCAGTCTTTCTTCTGTTCCGAAGGCTGCATAAATGAAGATACTTAACATCAGTATCATTGAGTTTAGGTGTTCTGCC
>NW_013665612.1:1159414-1169403 GCF_000517525.1 Limulus polyphemus
CACTGTCTTTTTATCAAGGTTTATTTGTGGAGTGCTATTATATTGATTTCTTCTAGCATATACCGGTACCATATGCTAGCACCTTTCTAGTTTCTTTCTATATAGCTAAGATACTGCATGGGGTACCATGACAGTTATTTCATACTCTAAATTTGATCAGTATGTTCACTCAAGCAGAACCTTTATGACATGCCCTTGGTACATGTGTATGGGAATTCTAAAGAATAATAAGTATTCTCTCCCTGGCTCATTCAATTGTCAACAGGGATCAGTGAAGCATTACCATAGTGTTGAAATTTATATTCAGTAACGGCATGGAAGAATTAGCCTCATCAAATGGAAAGAATAACAAAATATTCTCTTGTCCTAACACTTGTGCACAGTACTCTATATATGTTTTTTTGTTGTTGTTGTTGTTTCTAGTTTAGCGAAAAGCACCACAGTGAGCTATCTGTACTGTGCCCACCACGAGTATCGAAACCTGATTTTTGGTGCGTGAGTCCTCTGAAGTTTAGAATAACATTGAAATAAAAGTACCTTAAACCTGTTTTTCACCTAATTGAAGAAGTATTGTATATGGTAAAATTACTTTGTGAAACTGCCGTCTTGTAACTTATACCATCGACGACAGAAAGTATTTAATTTTCTAATTAATTTTTAGTAATAATAAAACTATTCTTATAATTGAATAATTTCTTTATGAAAAGTGATATAAATATATTTGATAATTATTTAACTTTATTTGAGGTAATGTATAATCTTAAGGATTAAGGAATATTATCATAAAAATACACAAAAAATACAACAAAACTGAGACCATATGAAAGTGTTTCATTATTTGATCTTATAGCGCTAATTTCACAATAGGCTATCTGTATTCTGTGTACCAGAATCTGTCTGGGAATCGAATCTCGGATTTTAGCTTTACAAGTCCGTAAGTTCGTGTTTTATTAAACCTCTCTTTAAGCAAATAAAGAAGTTATTTGTAGCATTTCTAAACACATTAGAAAATTCACCCTACGATAAAGTGACTCGGACTCATCTCTACGCAATTATAGAAAATTCAATTTAAATGAATTTGCAAACTAATCAGATTTTATGGTGTGTCACGTATTTGCTTGAATCCTAAAACACATACATGCAGTCATATGGACGTCAATATTCAATACGATTTGTCAGAGCAAGTACCTTTCCGCTTTTCAAAGAAGCATAATAATGAGGTTTGACTTGCAGATGCGTCGATATCAAATATCATTCCTTTGACCAGCTGTTTAAAAATATCTGTCATCAGATTCTATGAAGAGTGGCAACAGCGAACGAACGGAAAATGTGTGGTAGCAAAACGACGGCGACAAACCAAAGAAAAAAGATGATTCGACAGTCTTGCTATGCGTAAAAGACGTCGGTATCCTAAGTGATGAATTTCTTTAAAAGTTGTCAAACTCAACCTTTTCCAACCTTACCACGGAAGCCGACAACAAGTCTAAACACGGATGATCTCAATTCAAGCAAGAAAGTACAACTGAGGATGCACTCTATATACAGTGGTTTGGTTTGTTTTGAATTTCGCGCAAAGCTACACGAGGGCTATCTGCGCTAGTCGTCCTTAATTTAGCAGTGACAGATTAGAGGGAAAGCAGCTAGTCATCACCACCCACCGCCAGCTCTTGGGCTACACTTTTACCAACGAATAGTGGGATTGACCGTCACATTATGACGCCATAACGGCTGAAAGGGTGAGCATGTTTGGTGGGACGGGGATTCGGACCTGCGACCCTCAGATTGCGAACCCTAACCACCTGGCTATGCCGAGTGGTATACAACGGATAACTAGAAGTGTGTGATGTGGTCTGGTGAGTCGCGTTTAATCCATTTATAAACTGACAGTAGGTAGAAATATGAAGAGAAAACATGTTGTTTCGACAGTGCAAACTGCTGGAAGTAATTTGATGTTATGAAGAAAGCTTACGTGGCAGGATTTGGATTATTTGATTCCTTTTACAAGAGCGAATAACATCTACAATATATATATATATATATACGCGTATGTGTAATTCTTAATATCATCGAACACTTAATTCTAATTGAGAATAACACCTTCCTTTTCATGAAAAAGCAAAGATATACCTTCACGGTCATTTCCCATATTTGTATATATATAACTATGTGGAAAATCACATCAAGAGTTTACTGGAATAATATTATGAACTCATAATTAGGCCAATGTATTCTTATTTTAAGCTTCCTTTGTAAGATAAACTTAAAGTACTTCATTAAGTAAAATATAAAAATATCTGTTTTCTTCATAAGAACTTCATTTTTGCTATGTATACTTTTTAATTCCATGGATAACCGCTAGTCGCGGGAATTCGTACATAAAGAACAATGCAGCTAATGAACTCAAAGAATGAATCTCTTCTTTCAAATGTGAAGAAAGAACTAATGATCTATGTGTTTGATGTCAGTATTTCTTTATTACTTCTGAATAGTAATTGACAATCAAAAGAATCTTATGCTACCTACATCTGTACATGTTACATGTAAGGTTTTGTGTTATAGACTCGTTTGGCGTTATTCATTTTTCAAGAATCCTTATCTTTATATAATACTAGAATATAGAATAGTTAAGAAAATTTTCTGAAAAAACAAAAAAAATTATATTATATAGAGAATCCAACAGACAGAATTTTTTTATGTTGTTATTAAACCAAAATTTACAAAAGTTAAACGGATTTCAGGTTGGTCATTTAACTGTTGAACAAACAATTTATAGATTCATGTAGTAAATCATTTAATTTTCCATTCAGTAACAAGTCTAATATCAGTTAATCCTTGTTAACATAAATTCACACATCATTCTCTGTTTATGTTAAACATTTAGGTAGTTTATATTCCTGAAAATTAAAATTAGACAATTGCACTAGGCGCTTTATTAATAAAACTGAACAATTTTATTTTTATTCCCAAGTGTAGTTTTGTAGCAAACATTGTACATCTAAAGGAGTACACATTTATTAATTAAACAATATATCATATAATACATATATTTATTAACCTCTTTAAAGTTATAAAATGCATAGGGAATAAGCGAGATTTTAATTTAGCAAAACCGCACCTGGAAATGAATAGATGTAATAGAATAATGTCATTCAATATCAGAATATTTTTAAGAAATTGCAAAAATAATATGATATATGACAAAAAATAATATACAGTTAATCCTATCTTAACCAATCTCTCCAGTTTACTAGACAAGAGCTATCGCCTGACAACTAATACATGAAAACAATTACATACCCAGTTTGTCATATGACGATTAAGTCGTCAAAATTAAAATTACACATCTTTAACAACGTATACAAAATTCTCTAGGTGCAGAGTTGGGGTGTTTTCTCTTTCTAATAAAACACTTGAAAAAACTCAAAGACAATACTGAAATTAGAAGTGTTAGTAAATTAATAATTGTAATAAGTTGGTTCGTAGGATAGATATTTACAACAGTATCCACTAACTTTGCTTTTCCATCAACATTCTATTTCTTATAATTTTTTCATTAAATAAACTTGGATACATTATTCTAAAATCAGTCACGTACTTAACGAAATTTCTCTGTGATACGAAATACAATAATAGAGTAGTTTAATTTCAATGTAGAAAAAAAGTCAACTTAAGTTAAAGAAAACATAAATCAAACTTCCACGTACATATCGCGTAACTCCAAAGTTTGGAATTTTTAAATACTTTCTATAACCAGAAGATAAAACGATAAACTCATAATAGCTTACCTTTCCAAGACTAAGAATTAAACAATCTAATGAAAATTTCACCGTTTGAAATATAGATGTCTGATAGTTAGAACTGTTACATTAATAAATGAGATATTACAAAAAGGTGTTTTTATTTTTTGACACATTGATTATTAAATAGTTCTCGTTTCATTATAACAAACGATCATAATTTCTTATAAATTACACTTAATAAGTGCTACCAAACGTGATTAGAAAACAAATATATTTGCAAGTACGAGTAAAGATTTTTGTTCCAAAATTACGTTTTCAACGACATTTTTATGTTCTGATATCTTTAAATCTATTTTTCAAATGAACGTCAAGGTGATCCAAAAGTTGAAAGCCTGCTGTATTTAACTATGAAATAGAAATTATATTAATAAAACAACAACTTATAATAGTTAAAAAACATTAACTTCATCGTCCAATAACACTTGAGTAGAATATATTTCAACTTTTCGTTTTTTAACTTTTAACAGTATATATATATATGTATATTCGAAATTAGTACACCCTTAACTTTGCCCTAATTTCCTTTGGTGAATTTAAAGTAGTGCTGATATTGTCACGAAAATCAGAGATTCTAAGAATAATCCGTAAAATTTCATATATATATACACACACACACACTAATGGATTCGAAGCCAAAATGCTAAGATCGATCCAAAATAAAATTGTATTTATAGAAATGGGTCACTCAGCATAATTTTAATGGTGAGATATACAATTTAAAAATGCAATTCTTTGTAAAACTCATAATACCTCTGTTTGAAAACTAGACCTTGAAGCTGAAATTAGATGATAATTCATCGAATTACTTGATTTTCTCTACCTTTTAAAGTTTAGTTTAAATTGTTGATTTACATTTCATTCTATTGTGAAGATTTTCGGCAGATTTTAAGAAACATATTAATCAAGATATCTAAAATATATCAAAATATGATTATCAAATATGGTTAATCTAGTAATAACACTTTTAGAATGATATCAAATTTTCAAGTTTTGTTCTCATTTTTCTTAACACTGAACTAATTGCACGTATACGGTACCTTCGTTCATGCGTTATACTCCTTAATTAAAACGTATGACATCTTAAATGTTGATTATTATCCAAAGAAAGTCTGAGGTCACTTCATTTACGAGGTTTATACGCCTTTATCTTTACATATTATCTAACGAAATACTAAAATGTAATATACATACACTGTAAACAGAAAACTTTAAACATAATTTTACCGTCACATTGAAAACTTCTAATGTCTTTGAATTGAGACATTGAGCACTCTAACACTCAAACATATTTACTGTCTTAAGTAAAAATATTAACGTTTTAATTTGAGATGCCAATGTTTTACAATTATAGTTTAACGTTCTAATTTTTGATGTCATTGTTTTACATTTTATGTCTCAAAGTTTCTAAAACGTTGATGTTACTTTTGAGATTAAAATGGTGTTTTAGCCCATCTATATGTTTTAAAATAATATTTCAATGATTTGTGAAAACACTGCAGTGTAGTTAGTGTTAAATTATAAATACACATATTTCTTATTTACTTGATTTTCTAAGTGAAATTTATCCATTATAAGATTATCTGTTTGATTTACTGTAGAATAGTTTTCATATACACTTAAATCTCTCGTAATTTACTGGAACCAATAACAAAAATGAACTTTGCAGCTTTTTGTCTTTGCCAATTTTGGCAAAAAAAGAAACGAAAACTCACTACGTTATTCGACTAACTACTTGTTATTGAGAAAGACTGGTTTCAAGGAAGCCTACCCCCCATATCACTACCTTTGGACAAAGTTAAATCGATAAATAATGCTAAATCTTTCACAGTGTTAGTCTGTATGTTATGCGTTTGGTGTTATCATTTACTCGCCACAGTGAACCTATACTTAAGTATTTGAAGAATACCTAACGTTAATGCTAATAATTTTTTCTTCTGAATTATACGCAGCTAAAACCTCCTGGAATTAAACAAACGTATTAATTAGAAGGATTAAAACCAGGGATTAAAATGTAACCACTTCTTTTTGATTGATGTATCTATACATATCAGAAAGATGCAAGCCTTATTCAAATGATAATTTTAATAATTAATCAATAGAAAGTGAGTGTCATGTCCATTTTGTGTAAGAGTACTGCAAATTTGCTGAAACAAAATTGTTTGGTATACAAGGTTCGAACGTTTCGGAATAACTTATACCATCTTCAGCAAAATCTGAAAATTGTGTTAAAAAGATGAAGATGGAATATTTTATTCCGAAACGTTCGAACCTTGTAAATAAAATATTTTATGTTTTATCAACCGTCGTCATCTTCATTGTGCACATTATCTCTAGAACTAACCTTTAGATGTGCACCAAAGTTCACAAATGAATTAATTTATAATTGACTTTAAAAAGTTTATTTTGTTTTACCATAGTATCTACATGTTCTTTTGTTTCTATAAATCAGATATAAATATACATTTTTATCATGTAAAATTTAATCATTTTATACAGTATTTAAAAACACGCTCATTAATGCCTCTATCATTTTTTTTATTCAGCTGAGCCATAATGTTTTAGTTTGTGTCTCATATTATACTATATAAAACAAATGTGTTTAAAAACAACACAAAAATATAGCTAATAAAAAGGGGAAAAAAAAGGTCGCATACATTAATTTACTCTTATCTTGCCTAAACTAATTTCAAATGCAGCGGATATTGAGGATTTCATCTTCGTTTATTAACAGATAAGCAAAATATTTTTGGTAATTACTGTTTTTTTCTCTTTGTTATTAATCACAAAGCTACACCATGAGCTATCTGTGTTGCACCCATCGCAAGTATCAAAACCCAATTTTTAGCGTTAAACCCATCAGAACCATAAGGAGACTGTTATTGCTGTCATATGCGCCTATATACAATCAATATTGTCAGTGTATCTTTCTACAGATATCTAATGTTTTAGATTGCACTATGAATTAATGATGTTGGACAGAATATAGGTCAAATGTCGTATTAGACTTGGTTCTGCAGTAACAGCGATTTAAAACTTAAGAGACTTTCGTTATTCTATTGCTTATTGCTGAAATGAAGACACTGCTATATCTTTACTCTGCTTTTCCTCCTTTTGGTTTGGTAAATGTTACAAAAAGAGGATACGTTTGATTGCCTGGCTGGTCATAAAGAATTATTTACATTTCATATGGAAACAGAGGGAGGTATCGTACATAAATATGTCTTTGCTTTAGAGTAAAGCCACATTGGACTATATGCTGTGTCCACTGCGAGGAATCGATCCCCGGATTTTAACATTGTAAGTCGGTAAACTTACCGCTGTCCCACAGCAGAACATGTACGAATTAAAAAGTAATTTATTTACAATTAGTTTATCATTTAAAATAGAGAAAATAAACCCTAATCAGTGTTCAAATCAAAGATTAAATAATTAGTCTAAAGAGTGTGAGTAACCTAAGCGAGTTGTAAACATTAAATAAATAAGTAAACAATTAGTGACAAAAAGAGCAGGTAAATAGTTTCGGATTAGTATTTAGCACCACTTATATATATATATACAGGAATCAGCGCTTTAATGTCATCAATACATATTGATTCTTGTTCTTTCTATAGTATTTTGTTTACAGAAACACACATACGTATAAATATTTATACCTTAAGTATGAGTAGTAGCCAAATTATCACATATCAACCAACTACATTGGGAATTCACTTTTCGCTTTGGAAACTGACTCGGCAGTTTATTCAGACACACAAAGTCGTTTATAGATGGATAGACCCCCCCCCCCAAGTGGCACAGTGATATGTCTGCGGACTTACAACGTTAGAATCCGGGTTTTGATACCCGTGGTGGGCAGAGCACAGATAGCCCATTGTGTAGCTTTGTGCTTAATTACAAACAAACAAACAATAGATGGATAGATTTTCCTCTGGATGTCAACGTTTTATACTAGAGATTTTATCACACTGCTAGCACGACGCACTTCAATTATTTGTATTTATCTTTCAGTGGCACTGGTTTCCATGGAAATGGATAGTCTGGGGAGAACTGTAACACTGCTGAAACTATTGTGCACCATGTAGTAGAGTCATAAAGTAGCTGTGAAACCTATATAAGAGTAAGATAGATTGTAGCAGTATCTCAAAGAATATTATACAAAAGGACAAAAAAAGATAAGTTTCGTTGATTTTTGATAATTGTTCATTGTTCATCCTGCAAAGAGTATCTCATTAAGAACAGTATCATTTTACTATATCTAGAGCGAGATAAAAACAAGTATATCACAGTTTTATACAGCGTGATTGTAAAAAAATATCCATCTTTGAAATGGTTATATTTTAATAAATGACATATTTTCCTGAGAGAAAAAACTTCGCTAGATGCATATTGGAGATTCCAAGTTTCGCTCACAAAAGTCTGGGCACGCACAACTTCTCACTGTCTCTTTAAATGATTTGTAGAATGAGCTAATAATCCAAAAAGTAATGAAATATGTGTGGTTCAAACAAGAACTAATATTTTCCATCCAATTAACGTACTGTTTATGACAAAATTAAGGCCATTATCACAAACATAGATTTCTTTGAACATAGCTAGCTATAGTGAAGTGATACGGAGCACGGGCTATGTATTTATCTATGAAAATTATTAAGAACTGATACTGTTGTACCGGATATAGATCTAAGGGACTAATAGATTTATTATCTGCACCAGTTTGTGACCTTGTCATATTTGCCATTTAAAATAATAACGTGTATTTCTACTATCAATTGATATTCCTTAAATTACGGTTTTCATGATGTAATAATACGACATTGCATTAATTATAGTATTCCATTATGGTATGAATGAGGTACTCAAAGAGATCAAAGATCCACTTATACTTATACCATTGTAAGATGAAAGTATGGCTAATATTACATCCTTTTGAGACACCATTTTAAAATTTCACAAGCGTGAAATGCTTACTTTTAAATTACAGTGTTAAATATATGTTATGAAAGCTCTAATATGCACTTACATTACGTCTGGGAAGCGGACAAAAATGCTTTCTGCTCACTGATGTGAAAGATTTAGGAAAATGGCAAACCAAGTTTACCTAAAATCATTTCAACCCTCCCATATCTTTTTGAGAATTGAATGTATACTTAGAATGTCATATGAACATTATTACATTTTCTTTGATATTAAATAATGTATTTTAAGTGATTCGAATATATCCACAATTATCAGAACATTCAGTATTATGTTCAAAGCTTTTACTGGCTTTATCTTGAAGCCTAAACGTTTTAAGGTTTTCAAATACACAGAGAATTTAAACATTAAAATATTAAATAAACTTTTGAAATATGGCATTATGTGTGTCTGGTAAAATAGAGTATAGAATTGAAGGGTATAAAAAATACTCTTTATTTGGTAATATTTGTTTTTTATTTTATATTTTATTGACATTCAGCTCATAGAGTGTTTTTGATATATCAATACAGAAGATTAGAGGCACATAAATAGAAAATCTCACACATAAATATATATGTCCCTCAGTGGCTCAGCAGAAAATGTAAGGGTATATAACATTAAAAACAAGATTTCGATACTCGCACTGGGCACAGCACAGATAGCCCATTATACAGCGTAGTGATTAACAAAAAAAATACATAAGTATACCTAAATTTATTCGAAAGTAATTACAAAACGAAAATTTCCAATAACCAAAAAGAGACACAAATTTAATAGGATATACTATTATTTATGGGGTCCTACTCACAGATTCTCTTTTCAATTTCACCTCTGGTGAAAAAGAAAAGAAATATTTGCAATACACTATTATACTACAGCCATTGTTTAAAATAAACTATTTTTCAAAATAGCTGAAACTTATTTTTTCTTTATATCATTTTTAAATATGGGAAAATTATGCTGTCTAAAATGTTCATCATTTGAATGCATTATCAACAAGGAAAATTCATTAATAATTAAAAGGTAAAAAGTTAATGTTAAAAAGTGTCATATGATGTTTCAGTAAATAACCCTGTCACCATCAGATGAGCTGATATTAAGTATTAAAAAACATATGTACAAATGGTAATTTTTTAAAAACCGCAGAAATAAAAAATAGCCATACATATTATATATATATAATATATATCAAAAAAATATAATACAAACGAAAAAAATATATATAGAGAGAGA
>NW_013665612.1:1170320-1174123 GCF_000517525.1 Limulus polyphemus
GGTGTCTAAAATGTTCATCATTTGAATGCATTATCAACAAGGAAAATTCATTAATAATTAAAAGGTAAAAAAGTTAATTGTTAAAAAGTGTCATATGATGTTTCAGTAAACTAACCCTGTCACCATCAGATGAGCTGATATTAAGTATTAAAAAACATATGTACAAATGGTAATTTTAAAAACGTACAGAAAATAAAAAATGCATACATATTATTATATATATATATATATACATACAATTATTAATCATAGCAAATATTAATTTATGGAAGAACTGGACAGTTTTAAAGAACTATAAATGTACATTCATAGTTTATATTAGTGCCCTGTCACGTATTATTAAAACGCTTTATCTTTACGCTTAGGAATGAAACTCTTCTTATTTCAAATTTTACCTGAATAGACAAAAAGATTATATTCAACATTCTTTTTAAACATTGCATTTTATTTCCGTTATTTTTGTCTAATATTGTTCACTTCTTTTCATTCAGCTTTGCCTAAAGATGAGAAATGTGAGAAATCTTAACAGATTAGAGAATAAGTAGTTTATGTTACAAATGTATCAGTTTGTTTTAAGTTCAATTAATTTGTTTCGGAGACTATTACTCGTGGCATACAAAATCCAAGTTATGTGGATAGGAAAAAAATATCAAAGTATGAATATACAAGGAATGAATTAGTTTTGAAAGAAAAGCCACTGAATAACATTTCATTATGATTTTGTTTCGAAAATTGTTAATAAACTTTATTGTTGATGGATTTATTAAAGCATTTAAAGTTTGGCAAATAACTCAATTTCTGTGTTTTTATATATAAAAATAATTTGTTAAAGCAAGCTTCATGACATGGTTACAAACTAATTAATGAGATAGTTCAAAATGTTTACGTTTTTGGACAGAGGCAAAAGAGTTTTTGATAAAAAAATAGAAATCTTAATATAAGGGCACAATTCACGCAGTAAATTTATCTAAGAAATCTTAATATAAGAACACAATTCAAGCAGTAAACTTATCTAACAAATCTTAATATAAGCGGACAATTCAAGCAGTAAACTTATCTAACAAATCTTAATATAAGAACACAATTCCAGCAGTAAACTTATCTAAGAAATCTTGATATAAGAACACAATTCAAGCAGTAAACTTATCTAACAAATCTTAATATAAGCGCACAATTCAAGCAGCAAACTTATCTAAGAAATCTTAATATAAGGGCACAATTCAAGCAGTAAACTTATCTAACAAATCTTAATATAAGCGCACAATTCAAGCAGTAAACTTATCTAAGAAATCTTAATATAAGAACACAATTCCAGCAGTAAACTTATCTAAGAAATCTTAATATAAGAACACAATTCCAGCAGTAAACTTATCTAAGAAATCTTAATATAAGGGCACAATTCAAGCAGTAAACTTATCTAAGAAATCTTAATATAAGGGCACAATTCAAGCAGTAAACGTATCTAAGAAATCTTAATATAAGGGCACAATTCAAGTAATAAAGTCATCTAAACTATAACTAATGCATTTATAAACTAATGATATTGAATATAAGGAACAACTTTTTTTTACAGATTTTGAATAAGTCATGATGCTAATAGGCAGTGACATTGCAATCGTTATCGAAAAATTCATAACACTCCTGATAACTTTTCGTTTAATCCGAAACGATCTTTTTTTATTTCTCTCCTCCGTAGCCAATCATCTTTAACTTCGGTTTGATTTTTTGCCTTAAATGTACCGTTCTTAGGCCTGGCCTGGTTGTTAGGGTCAGAAGTTCGAATCTCCGTCACCAAACATGTTCGCTCTTTCAGCCGCAAGGGCGTTATATGTGACGGTCAATCCCATTATTCGTTGGTAAAAGAGTAGTCCAAGAGCTGGCGGTATGTGGTGATGACTAGCTGCCTTCCTTCTAGTCTATCACTGCCAATTAAAGACGGCTAGTACTGATAACCCTCATGCTGCTTTGCGCGAAATTCAAAAACAAACAAGTATCGTACTTTATGATACTATTTTTAGTTTACAAAAACATCACGTTTTTTCTTGTCGGCTTTTCAGATGATTATCTGTTTTAGTTTATTTGTTATTGTTTTTTGCTGTTTTTAGACATTTTTTCCACTCAAATTTGTACATGAATAAAAGGTATAGATTTTACTGGAAAGAACCATCACATTTCCTGGAAAATTGTTAACTCCTAAAACTTAAACACTTATCTCCTCTGAATATGCTAATATGTATATAATATGTAATATAAAAAACTGGCCATGAAAGTGATTATTAATTTACAATACAATGATAGATTCTAATTCATGTTTTGAGTTAATTCGATAGCATACTTATCCTAGCACCATGTCATTATCAATACTACACAGTATTCTTCTTTTAAATTCTAAAGTCTTTGCAGTGGTACAAATGTCAGAAACAATTTATTTTTAATGTCCGACAACCTGACAAGTTGAAACTAGCTTATACAAACCTGACGGATTGGTTTGGTAAATATATTTTGGCAAATAATTAGCTACCTTATGATGTAAGCCTCCCCCTTACATTATGTATTCATTCTACAATCATTCTTAAGTAAGTTAATCTACAATCATTCTTAAATAAGTTAATCTACAATCATTCTTAAGTAAGTTAACTTAACCTATTAAGAAACTTTGGTAACAAATAACATATGTGGTTTTTCTTGATATCAAGCAGTAACTTTGTGGTTTTCTTTCGTACTATAATAGTTTTTTTGTTTTCCCTGGTATCAATTAATATATTTTTGACTAATTTAGCTTACTCCACATTGAACTTCAAACTCTAAACATATCTAACAAATAATTCAATTAACCGACCACGTCGTGTTTTATTCATATTGGGTTAGGAAGTGTATTAAAATTTGTTCAGAAGTAAATTTTATTCTTAGACATACTTAAAATATTTTTCCTTTATCAACGAATTATAAAACATATCCTAAAAAGTAGAGACCAAATAAAATTATATGAATTACTGTTGAATAAAACAAAAACTATTTTTCTCTTATTTTGCACAAATATTCAATTTTTTACTTTTCTATTGTAAGCTCAATTATATATCTATTACATGTGACAGAAAAATAATTTTTTCGTGTGAGAACGTTCTTGAGATTGTTGTTCATAGAGGATTGGTTAGGTATAGTTATGACACATATATATTTATTTATTGAAAAGGGTATAAAACCTGTAAAGATAATTTGTACAAATCATATTTGTTGTTATATTTAACTTTTAAATGTAGTCTATGTAGAGGATCGTAATGTAAGATGTAGACATTACCTAAGTTTCTGAATTCAAAACTTATACTTGTGAAAATGCAAATAAAGTATGAATTTGAATCTAAGTTCGTCGGTCTCAAACGTTTATTCCTAATTAAGCACAAAAGCTACACAATGGGCTATCTGAGCTCTGCCCACCACGAAGCCCGGTTTCTAGCATTGTAAGTCTTTGGACATACCGCTGTGCCACTGGGGGGCCGGACTCAAAAGCATGTTTTATATATATATATATATATAACAGAAATCATGATTATTAATCATAAAAAACACTAAAAACCAGAACCTCTAACACAAAATTGATAAGAAATAAATATTTATTTCAAATAAAATGGTTAGTTTTACAAGCTTCCCATTCTGCAAAAAAAAAAACATTTTAAACATCCTGTTTCTTTAAATTTCTCAGAGCAGATTATTAATTGTTAAGTTTGAGAAGTTTTTGTTTTATAAAAGGTACAAATAATTAAAATAACAACAAATTACTTTGGTATGTAAAATTGTTGTGGCGT
>NW_013665612.1:1174932-1184179 GCF_000517525.1 Limulus polyphemus
GTTTTTGAAAATTATAGTTTTCGAAATATGCGACGTTTCTTTTGCGGTTCAGTATATTTGTTCTGCAATAATAAATTTTTACTTTCAGTGCATGTAACTTAGTTTGATTACTTACCGAAAATTAATCAACCACAAGTAAAATTTATACACTCTGAAATGATTTACTAAAAAGGATTCGCGCTAATTAAACACTTATTTTTGTTTGTGTTCAAAGAAATTCTTATTATTTTCCAAGCGTCGTATGATAAGTTTTTACCTTTAACCATTCAAGCCTGATGACTTTTCTTTTTTTATGCGTTCTATACTCTTCTTTTGCTCCCTTTCTTCAGAAAGTAAGCAAAAATATTTAACCCCTGGTCTTACTTTCATCTCGTCGTTATTACTAATCACCATTAACGACATCATTAGAAGAGTGAATATTATCATCTTTATTACATATTTAGCTACTGCCACCATAATCATTATAATTAGTTTCAACTATACCATCATTATCATTATTTTAAACTTTCTTAGTAAAAACTTTTTGTTTTTGTTCTCACTACATTATACTCAGATCTCATATTTCTATCTCTGATTATTTAATCATTTGATTATTCAGATTTTAATATATTATCAAATCAACATTCTGGATCTTCCATTGATTTAGTTTAAATAAAAAAAATGTGTTTACTTGATTTAATTTATAAAAAAAAGTTTCCAGTAATGCGATACACTGTTAGATATTTTTTGGTACCCCAGTAAAGATTTTTGTTTAGTTGAATTTTCTGTAATTAGTAAATAGGGCATATCATCAAGGAAAGTCAAATTAGGCCAAATTTAGAACTCAGACGAGATTCTTTATCGAACCTTTTATGACAAAATATACTAGAACCAAAGGACTTAGATATTAACTGAATTCCCTCATACATTGCTTACTTATGCCTGTAAATGTAATTTAAGCTGTTTTTAAGAAAATGGTGAAAGTAAGACTGGTTTTATTACTTGCAATTGGAAGTCTCATTTTTCTTTAATAAAATATGTTCTATGAAAATATTGCACAAACAAAATAAGTACTCAAAAATAAGAAAATAGTTTTGAATTACAGAGTACAAGAAGTCACTGAAAACTGAATTTGTATCAATGCTTTTGAGAGACTTCGATAAATACAATTTCTTCAACATGAAAATAGCATACTGAATTTAATCGCACACTGTAAGCACAAAATAAAAAGACCAAAGTCCTGAGGTGCCCTTGAATTGTGTCCATTCTACTTGCCATAATTACGCACAAAACCCCTATTACAATTTCCAATCTGCGAAGGATGGCGAGGTAAATTTTACACTACAGATCTTATAAAATTCCCCACAAACCTTCTATTTTAGATGGATGTTGGTTTCCAAGATCACGTGGAAGAAACAAAAAGGTGGAAAAGTTCAATAGATCTGCATCGAAGAACTTGACTTGGTAGAATGAGATTGCTGTAATTTCACTTTCTTTGGCTATGTATCTGGTGAAAATAATCATTGATTTCGAGACGTCGCTGGAATTTGTATACATTTTCCTTAAGAGGTTTTTAGATCTTCAAATCATTGTTTATTATATAGTTAACGGTACTAGAAAACATGACCAGGTCATTGTAATCACTTTTGGATCGGTTAATTTTCTTTCCTAATCATAACCTTCACTTTATGACTAGGGAGTTGCACCAAATAGTTTTAGGGTCTCTTTTTTTTTTCTTTTTTTTTGTCCTCAACGTTTTCATATGCGAGGTTTTCCGTTTTCATGAAGAACATTAAAGATTCCCTTCGTCGAATTGTTCTTTCCTTTGGATCTACATTTCTTAAAAAAAGAGTGACAACATATCCTTCAAGCCATAAGTCAATACTTGGTGGAATTTCATTGTCAAATGGTCGGTAGATGTGTTTGTTTTTTGTTGTTAAGTGCATACCTATACAATGGGTAATCCATTAAAACCGGATTTTTAGCGCCCAAACTCTCAGCTGAGCCAACGAGGAGCTGATCGATAAATTCCCCTAAACCAAATATATTGTCTCTAAACATATTACCTGTGACGCATTGGCTTACACCAGAAGTGACACTTCACTCTATCAACATATGTAAATCTTTCTTATAAGAGTCGATAAACCCTCTCTAAAAATCAATGCTTTTATGCCATTTTACTGTCTCATAAAGAAAAACAGTATCTCTTGTTATATAAAGTGGTGTGTATTCTAACTAAAATAGTCTCCATCTGCTCACTTAACACCAACTAGCCTGGTTAGCAAATTTTACTTTCCACAGAACATAAAAACATTATACTATACACGCGTGAACAGACAGAATTAAAGCGTTTTTTCAACGTGATGTTTTTCCCCATAGGACTCGTGACTTTCTGAGTTTTAGTTGTTTCTTTTTCTTTTTTTTTCTCAAGATAGTATTTTGAAACTTGCCAGTCATACAGGGTTATGCTGTTATAAACTCTGATGAAGGGCAAGTGTCCGAAGTGGCGCTTTGAAATAAAGAAACACTTGTTTTATCTGAGGGCGTGTGTTAATTTTGTTGACTTCTACCAGTATAAACATCAGTTTTTTAAGAATGATAGTTTAAATTATTTTAGAATGCTTGGAGATTCGTAATAAGTATCATGTACAATTATATGTTTAATCATTAATATGATATTGATTTTGCATTAAAACTCTACAACCAGCTGCTTATAGTCAATAATTGAAGTTTTTTTGTTGCTTGTTAGATCATTTATGCAAGAAAATAGAATTCTATAAAATACATAATGTTTCGATTTACATGTTTTACATTACTGCCTATTGCCCCAAGTCACACAGCGGTAAGTCTGCGAATTTATAACGCTAGAAACCGGATTTCGATACCAGTGTTGGGTACAGTACCTATTGTAAAGCTTAACTACAAACAATGCTGTGCGTTATTGAACTCTTCGATTTCATCATTAAAAACCATTACTGACTTATTTTATTTTCATCCATATATTTCACTTAGTACTTTTTATATATAACTTGTAATTTGATATTTCCAAGCATGTAAAATTGTTACCTCAAATTACGTTGGTAAGTCATTCCTATACATTGCTTAAGTAGTTCAAAAGTACTCTAAGAGATATTCTTTAAAAAAAAGAGACAATGTTTAAATAAAATGATGTGCGAAAATCCTATCTTTATAATAATAATAATATATATAAGTTGCTCGTTTTCCTGTAGAAATTAATAGTAAAACTAAAAAAAAAAAACAGCTAAGTGCTTGCTGATAGGCAACAATTTGTAGTTGCGAGACAATTCTAGCATATCCGTGAAAGACATTAGAAATATTTTTTTTCTTACAGATGCATTACTGATGCAACAAAATGTCCTAACATTGTAATGGTGATTAATAACGTACAAATGTACGTTTAATGATCATCAGATACTGTACTGATTAGTGTTGGTAACCCTAAACGAGTAGGATGGTTCATTAAGATTAAAAAACATCACTGTGAAAATCATATGTTACAACTAGCGGATTAAGTGACGAACGCAGACGAAAGCTAGAGAAAAGCATTCTTGAATTTTTATTGTGTTCGCGTTGAATATCTTCGTAACTTATTTTTTTTTACTATTTTACTTTTTAATATATAGCGTATATATATAATTATTGCAGTAAAAGGTTTTCGAACTGAATGAGTATTAGAATTAATCTTATACTGGTTAACTATATTAATAACGACAAGTGTAACCAACGCGCAGTAATACTTAAAATGATATCCATTTTGTATCATAAGATATTATGGAATATTGTATATATGGTATCAAAGACAACTTCCAGAAAGAGTTATATGTTTTCAAAATTCATATCTTTATTAATAAAATCAGTGTTATTTATGAGTCAATAGCTTTTTTCAACGACTTACAAAAGCTGACATTCTATGATTCAAAAGCAGTTATTAGTAATTAATAACTTAAAGCTTTTAAAATAAATTAGGCAATTTATTCAGATACAAAAAATTGAAAACTTTCGATTAATATATCATATGACATAACGATATTTGCTGGACAACCACAATATGGTGGTTTTTATTCAAACTAGACTAATTCCTTGTATAGAATTTCATTTTACCCAAGCTGACGCAATGAATTTCTGTCATGACGAGATAACAGGAAAAAGTTAATATTCATTGTCCATATTAGAACACGATTTTTAATATTGATCTAATTCACAATTAGTAATAATTTTACAGACGTTATCAAAGCCCCCAGTGGCACAGCGGTATGTCTGCGGACTTACAACGCTAGAATCCGGGTTTTCGATACCCGTGGTGGGCAGAGCACAGATAGCACATTGTGTAGCTTTGTGCTTAATTACAAACAAACAAACGTTATCAAAAATCAATTATTTTTGTATTATATGTCATTGTCATAAGCAATTTAATGTAGTGCATATAATTTTAAGAACGTAATGATGATGTAATTTTTCAAACAACTGAGAACATGTTTGTTTGCGGGGCTTTAAGCTAGCGATTTTTGAAAAAGACATTTCACAAAAGTTACTATGCTTCTATATTATAATCCATTTGCAAATTAGTTTCCATATGTTAATTAGAGCATTATTCATCCTATTACTTAGTAATCACCAAAAGAAAATTATGTTACTCCACTAAAAACATAAATAATAACAGTGATTGGACAAAATAATGTAAACATATTTTTAGTTCCATGTTTTGATGTCTCTTAAAAGGGGGGAATGTGGCCATACTGTAATTCAACTTGGCATTAAATTATTCTATATCATTCCTCTTGTCTGCATACGAGTAGTATATTATTTGGTTTTCAGAGAAATGTTAAACTAAAAAGATGTAATATTTCCAAGGAACAATGTCAAGAATGAGGTTGGTGAAAAAGAAAACTACATCAGACAAACATAATAGTGTTCAAAAGTTCAGATATCGTGACAGACGAGCATTTAAGCGAGTAGTGAGTAAATAGTATTCGCAAAACGTAACTATAGCCTACAACACAAACAATATCTGTCAAAAACAAGTCGAAAGGCACTGCACAAGATGGTTACTAACATGCCATAGTAGCTATGTAACATAGAAACCTCTAATAACGTTATAAAATGCCAAAAATCCAAGTAACACTCTGTAAAGAAACGTAAACATTGGATCGAAAATCAATGGGAAAATGTGAATTATACAGATATATCATCTTCCACACCTTTTCCACCAAGTTAATATTCCTATTTGTGGCAAAAATTAAAAGCTTACAGCCAAGAATGTCTTTAGCCATCACTTAAGCATGGTGGATGTCCTGTGATGGAGTGGGCAGCTATTTGTTGCCATAGTTTGGGATGAAGTGACAGCAAATGATTATTTAAACCTTATTATTGACCAGGTTCACCGTATGATGAGATGGTCTCTTTCAGCAAGACAACGCCCTAATTCATATTGCTGAAATTGTTAAATATTTTTTCAAAGAACGCAATGAAGAGTTTACACATATCATTTAGCAACCATAATTACCTTATTCAAATGTTGTTAACAATTCTTGAAACCAATCTCTAAGATAGATTTTCACCACAAACACCACTTCAACAATTAGAAGCTTGAATTGGCGGAAAGTCAAATATATTTTTTCTGCAAAATCTATAATTTGTAATAAAATATTTAATTAGTAAGTAAACTCAAAACGAAACTATTAATATTTTTTTTTTGTTGCACAACATCTTCTATCATCAGTTTCACGTCATATTAATGATGTATTGTTGGATCGTGTTGGACTATGTCCATAGTAATAAATAAAGTGTATAAACCAATAAATGTTTCCATTGTTTTGCTCAACCTCTATATTTCAAACACATCTGTCTTCTTTCCATATGACTGTCAAAAATAACTACCTATTAAAAACATAAAACATATATGGTAAGAATTATATAAATAATAAATATATTTCACTTGATTGTTTGTTTGTAATTAAGCACAAAGCTACAGAATGGGCTATCTGTGCTCTGCCCACCACGGGTATCGAATATTTAACTTGAATCATGGAAGTAATAACAAAAGTTGCAAAAATAAATAATAAATCCTAAAGGAACCGTAGATATGTGAGTTGTTTTCCATAGACATCAACAAACATTATAGCTACATCTTCGTACTTCTTTTAAAATTATAATTTTCTTAAACTGTTCCTCATGCTGTAAAGTACAATATAAAAAAACCATAAAAAACCCGCATATTGCTCTGTTTGCAAATGAATATTCATAATGATCAAACATTATCATAGCTTTATATAAAAAGTACAATGAATATTCTATTCTTCAAATACTATATGTATATTTGTCATGCATGTAAAAATATGTAACAGTCAAAGTCTTTGAAGACAGCACATATTTCTGTATACTACCTGGAAAATGCTCATGAAAAATCTCAAGTTATTAACATATTTCTTCAAGGTGCACCATTTCTTATTATATTCTTTGCTCTGACTATCAGATCTTTTAATGCATACTTTTGTTTTAAATTGGAATATACTTTAAATGTAAATCCTTAATCGTACAATCATAAGTACTGATATGAAAGCAATGTTTTGCTTATATTTCATAATAATAGTGAATGAAATAAACAACCCAGCGGCTAAACTTTCTAGTTCACGAGATTGTAAACAGACGTCTCAAGAAAAAATCATTCGATTTCTAACCTAACTCAAATCACCTACATCAACAACACCTTGAACGAGAATATATTTAAGAAGGTGTGTGATCATTTATAGAAAGCGGCATGAAACATAAATTATTTTACTTTTTTATTTGCAATATATAGAGATACATATTATGAAATTAACAATTATATATATGTTATTAAGTTGTTGTAGGATCATTCGAAGTTGAAATGCTATATAAGTTATCTTAAATACGTGTCTAGAATATAAGAGACGTTAAAACTTCAATCCAATTCTTTTGCTTTACAAACAACAAGTAAATGTTTCCTTTCTAATTTGAAGAAATCTCAGATGTTAAGTATCATGTTTGTTTTAATTATCTTTATGTGAATTATTGGTAAGCTTTCAACTAAATCAGAAATTAGTTTTAGTCTTTTCCTCATATATAAGACAATTTATAAATTTTGTGTAAATTTTTGTGCTAGAAATAATTGTATGTATATTATATTTCGTAACTAACGTTGAAAGTTCAGTAAGTGTTCAAAATTAAACAATAAACTGTTGTTAATGAATAAAGATAAGAAACGGCTAAGCCTATGTTTCCTTAACAAGATATAGTATTTCAACTAAAAGAAACGCACTTTAGTACCATATTGTAGTCCACTGATAATGTCGTTACTACGTTTGGAGAAAGGTTACGCCTCATTAAACAGCATAATTAGAACTGGCCATATGAAAAGATACACGATTCTCTAATATGATGATAAAATTGAGAAAAAAAATATTTCGGTTGAGCTCAATATGTATTTAAACACTTTACGCCTTTTTTATTTAAACTGATAATTCGAATAAGGGGAACTTTAAAAAATAAAAAGGCGAGTTCTCAGCGACCTATCCGTAATTATAAGCGCAAGCTTGTGAAACATGGGAATGATAAGGTATTTTATTACAATATAGTGGACATTTTAAGGTATATTTACGACCGGTCAAACCTGACTCATTTGTACCGATTCTACATAATTTGTGATACGACATATGGAACGTTATCGAAAATTCTTATGAAGCTTTGTGATAACATTTAACACAAATTAAAATTGAACACTCTGGAAGAAATTCCTAGATAAATTTACGTTCAATTGCAGAAGCAGGGAGAGAAATGTAACCAACAGTCCTAATATTAGTGGCAGAAATCGCACTGTATATAAAATAGCAATTTAGTTAGACCTTTGGCTGTCATCATACTCAGCCCAGATAATTTCTCATATTAAACGAAAAGTCTCTAGGTAGTGACTTACAGTAGGCAAAAAATATATCTAAACTTTTATTTTACATATGGTTTTATCATTAATTATAAGCCCATAAATAATTTGTTGTATATCTCAGGATTCTCAGGGTTAAATAAATAAGTTTTAAACTGAGAGAATTCTTTCAGGCGTAAATCCCCAAACAACTAGTTTTCGACTTTCAGAGATTATTTTAAGATAAGTTTAAATTGGAAAATTACGTTTCTTGTTCACGTATTCTTGATATTGTGCTCAAACGTATATAAACAATAGTTATCAAAGTGTAACCGGTGTTTAATTTAAGATATCGACATCAAAGTAATATATATATATGCTCCACGGATCTTATTTGAATAACTTCAACAGGACAAAAATGTTAAGTGCCTGAATATGTATCTTAACCAAAACCGATACCTACACATTTGCTCAAACATCTCTTTCTTTCTTTTTCAGGGCTATAGAAAACATTTATAAACCTCACTACTCTATAAGATTTTTTCTAATTTAAAAACAAATATATGCTCTCTTACACTCCTTCCTAGTACAAACGAATTTTCTGCAAGACTTGATTATATAAATCAGTACGTTTTAAATATGGTGCCGTACTGGGATGAGTTTTTAAGTGGAATAACGTTTTTAATCAACATATATATGTGTGTTAATTTGTTTTTATACGGTATATACATATATGTGTGTATGTGTATTAAAATATTTTATTTTTGGCCGCCAAACGATTTCCCTTCTCTCCTACAAACTATATGTTTTTACACCATTAAAAATGACTACAATTATTTTATAAAGCTGTATTTGTGCTATAAAATGAAAGATCGACCAAAAACAGCGTGAAGGATGTTGTTTTAATAAAAAAAATACTAATTGCTTGGATGCTTTTGAATTCATTACAAGTAATCTCATAGATATAGCAAACCTTAAGTTTTATAACGCCTATAGAATATTATTACTTTCAATAACAGTAAAGACTATATTGCTAAATAAAGGGATTTCGACTACGTGTGTACTTACAAATGCACACGGCGGTCAATGTGTTTGTAATATTTTATTGGAGCTATACTCACACGGAGATTCATACTTGAAATATTAACATTTGGAGCAGGTGAGAGAATTGTTTTTATCGAATGTTTTGGCTATCTTTAGCCTTATAATATAAACGTTTTAGTTAATGTTACAGGATAAAGGATATATAAGCACATGTGTGAGTGTGTGTGTGCGTGTTTCGGTCGGTACCAACCATACAACAAGTTGCTCAAATGAAAAACAAACACTTGTTTGTTTGTTGTAATTTTCTATTTTTTTAAACATCAATTC
>NW_013665612.1:1184636-1201952 GCF_000517525.1 Limulus polyphemus
AACTCCTCAATCCACAGCGAACTGTCAATGCAGATATCAATAATCATCAACTGGAACGTTTAAATCAAGCCCTTTATCAGAAACGCCCTTCATTCGTCAATTGGAAATGTGTTCTTCTTCTCCATGACAATGCACGTCCACATGTGGCACGTTTGACGCAACATAAGATTATGGAATTGGGTTGGAAAGTTCTCCCCCACCCACCATATTCTCCAGATATGGCACAATCAGATTACTATCTTTTTCGTTCGCTGCAACACCATCTTAATGGGAAAACGCATGCAAGTTTGGAAGGTGTTAAAGAGGACATCGTCATATTTTTTGCTTGAAAGCCAAGTGATTTCTTTAATCAGGGCATTAACAACCTGATTGTAATATGGAAAATCATCATCGATAAGAATGGAGACTATTTCATTTAATAAATGTTTTGTTTTGATATACAAGTTGTTCGGGTTTTTTCATCTGAAAACAAATGACATTCATTTTTTGACGACCTAATATTTAATGTTACACTTTTCATTCGCTATTAAGCCTTCCACTTACACTGCGTCTTTATCAAAATATATTTAATTAATTAATGTCGGATAAACTTACTAGCGTAAGAGAGAGAATCTGCGATGCTAAAGTATTAAAATCAAGCCAAATTTAGTCTCTCGACATACGAACATTCGATAAAGAAAGCGGCGCTTTTTTATAACAAATATGGTATATCCTCAAGTAATAACAGCTTTACGATTTACCAGTAATTACACTAATGACTGCAGTGAGTTCAGGTTTCAATAGTAAAAATTATATTATTTTAACTCTTATCTAAAATAAAAAAGCAAAGTTCCATTACTTTACGTATTTTTCTTTTTCTCTGTTAACTAAGCATGTTATTAGGGCTGATTTAATTCGGCCGCTTTTTTAACCCCAGCCAATTCTTACACCGAACTTCGTAACGGTGAAGATGACCTTAAAAGCACTGCACTACACATTATACAAGAAAAGCTATCTAAAGCTATTTTATAATAATTCTTTAAAATTCCATATGTTAACCCTTCTGTTCAAACATAATTTACTTTGAACTTGTATAAATATCAATATTTTAATACCCTTAAACAATAGCAAAACAAGTTTAGTCTGGCTAGTATATGATGCTGATTCAATCAGCCAAATAGGTATTTGTCATTATAAATGTATGCTATTTGCTATCAACAGTTACATTTTAATTTCGTAGAAGCTATTAAACCATGATAAAATTGAACACTAAGTTTATAATATATTGCCGACGAAATAAATTGTAACTATAAATTTTATAAGCTCTTTTGTGATAAAAATATATGCTCATTGTTTAACAATGTAAGAATAAAATAACGAGATCTATAAATATTAGTAATTAAAATAAATATTACTTTTGCTTGGTTATGTTTCTATGCATAGATAAATAAATATATTTAAATATGCATAATATAAAAAATCTAAATCTTTTGTCGTTCTACCCCACAATTTAAAGTCATTATTTACCATTTCACGCTTTATTTTTGGTAGTGTTATACCAAAATATATGTGATGAAGCTTCTTCGTAGCTTTACTCAACATTAAAGCTAGAATCCATATCAATAATTAAGTTTTGGCTTTGGTGCGATGACGCTAGAGATCATGTTTTTTTGTATGTGTGAGGACGCATGTTTAAAGTATTGGGTAATATATTTTGTCAGACTTTAGTTTATCATCTAAAACGTAAACATATTGAAAGGTTTTTGTTGTTTTTTACAATGCATCCACTACATAGTTTCTATTAAACTTTTTTTTCGCTAACAATTCTCAAGAAATTTTATAACAAAATAAATCTCTATGCCCTTCACAACGCATATTTAAGGGATATACAAATCTTTCTACATACCGTCCACTCTCAAGTGTATCTAGACGCTTGAAAAAGAAGGAGTTTCAATGTGATCTAGAAGTTTTATTGATCACCATCTTTTACAATAATCGTAACACGTTTCTTTATTTTACTTCATAATTTTAACGAATTTTATATTAATACACAAATGTATAGTTTACTGTTTATATTAAATAATCTCGAGCATTAATTAGTTAGTGCAAAACAAACCAACAATTTAACTTTAACTTATTTCTTCTTAAAGATGCGATAGTTATACGTCTTTACTTGTAAGAATTGAAATATTTAACCGTTACAATATATTGTGAAAAACTTTTGACTCAGTAAGACGTAGCTAGATTAGTTTTCACTACGACTTTTTCAGTATTCAACAGATTCATTAGGATGCGATAACTTAATGTATGAAGATATTTCATATAAACAAAAAACTCATATCGGTTTAGTGATGAATTAATTTTAAAAAAATTACGTCGGTTATTGTTTCAGTTATTAATCCAAACAAATAAATACAGATACCTGCAATTATTTAATACATACTAAATAAATCTCAATATATAACGTTTTTAAATTAATATTTAAACAATTTCGCCAACCGTGTCTGCTTGTTATGTTTTTCTTATTCTTGTGCCTCGATTTCACGTCTGAACTTGAAATAAGTTGTTTTTGTTTTCTTACAACTAAGTTCATCTTACTGAATTCTTACTTAAATATACTTTCCAAAAAATTGCTCTTTTTGTTGTCAATTTTTCACTAATGATGAAGTTTATAATTACTAATTATGTGTCTCTCATTTTTGTGTAATGTGCTGGTAAGAGTTTTTTTTTTCGGTTCGAAGGGTGTGTATGCTTTTTTTTCACGATAACGGTTTCCTTTTCTCTTTACTAGGAAAAAACTCATCAAAACAAGATGGTGGGCAATTAGCAGTAATCATCAAGAGCCAAACACTTTATTTTGATAATATTTATTTTTTCATTCATCTGGTGTACTGGAAAAGCATAAACAAACAATTAAGTACATGCATGAGCTACTGTTCTAATAATATAATCTATAGATTTTTCTATAATTTTTTTCATAAGTAACGATGTAATTTCAAGTACTTAAATGAGTTACAATTAGCATTCTTCAGACCTGTCTAACTTTAGCTCCATATGAAAGTGTTTTCGTTATTATTTAATTGCTTATCTCATGTTATCAACAAAAGAACTGTTCTTTCACTCAGTAAACTGTGATGAAATGTTTGCTGGGAAATCTCTCAACCTATGCATATTTATTTCACTATTTCAACGAATATTCATCTAAGTAAGTAAGTAAGTAAGTGACTTTTCCAGACAAGTGTATAGAAAAAAATGACGAACTTTATCGCTTTATTTCTTCCACAAAACTCTTCCGTCTAGGGTCTCAAATATTATTTTTTGTACCGAAAAGGATACTAATATATATATATATATATATATATACTAGTATCCTTTTCGGTACAACATAATTACATAACATGATCACAGTTATTTGCTAAAGTAAGGATAATTTTTGTTTAATTTTGTGTAACTCAGTTTTTGTAATTTTGACTTTCTTGTTTCAATACTTTTTATAGCATTAAAACTTTCTATTTTACTATAGCTAGCTAGTTTACGTATATATATATAGATCCTAACTTGTCTATATAAGATAATAAAAAAAAATGTTTATATACTTGTAAGATGAAGGGAAATATAGACTGGATTTATGCAATCGAATAGAGTTTGATACTTACAAGAGAATAATAATGTCGTTAAGAAAACTTCACATTGCAAAGCTGTTTGTTATTATTTGTTTTCTGTTGGTTTGCAATTCCGTGAAACTTCTTGACAGAATAATGGTTCAGTTTTCTTATGAACCTTTTCTTTACGTTTATCTTGTGAGCAGTTCATCTTTAGATGATCCCTTAAGATTCTAAGATAAACCATAATTAAGATACTTTTGATATTTAAAAATCTGATAGTTATATTCAACTTCGTCTCCAAGCACCTTTCTTTTAAATTTTTCATTCGGTTAGTTTTATTTTTTGAAGACTTATCAGAATATGTAAATTAAAATTGCTTTAGCTGTTCATAACAGTGTCACATAAAAAGTTGTTTTAAATAGACCAAATATACCTAGCATGTTTTGTTGTTTTTTTCTTATTGGGTAAACAGACATTAATTTAATTTAAGTTGTATTAATTATTTTTCTGACGGAGTGGGGGTTTGCTACTGACAAATAAAATTGCATGTAATTAACGAGTATATTTAAAAATAATCTCAAAAGGCTGGCCATTAAACGGAAATCTCATTTTTATCTTAGTATTGTACTTTCTCTGCCAGGTTTTCTCTCGAGGGACTTAAACTGGCTGGTGATTAGCAAATAATGCCTTATAACAAATGACCTCTTGATGAAAGGCTTAAAATGCCAAGACTCATTAGTTTCGTCTCCGTTTAAATATGTATTAGCTCAATTTGTAACATGTAGACAAAAAATTAATGCATACGGAAATTAAAAAAATCCTGGAATAAACAACATTCACATTTTTAATATAATCGCATCACTCAAAAAATAGGAAGAATATACGACAGTTTATCTTCTTTTTCTGGAAAATTAATGATATATTACTTAACTTCCGTTATCACTGACAGGAAATTAAAATAAAAGAATTAGTAGAAAGAAACATTACTTCTCGGCAAATAAATACAACATTTTAAAGTAACATGTAGTCATTAACATTGACAGTAGAAGTTTTCCGTATAAACGGAAGATATCCAGGTTTACTAAATATTCTGAATTTTAAAACTAACCCCAAGATTAAAAAATATATATTTCACGTGAATTTCATATCAATAGAAAAAAAGGCCCGGCATGGCCAGGTGGTTAGGGTGCTCGACTCGCAATCTGCGGGTCACGGGTTCGAATCCCCGTCACACCAAACATGCCCGCCCTTTCAGCCATGGGGGCGTTATAATGTGACGATCAATCCCACTATTTGTTGGTAAAAGAGTATCCCAAGAGTTGGCGGTGGGTGGTGATGACTAGCTGCCTTCCCTCTAGTCTTACACTGCTAAATTAGGGACAGCTAGCGCAGATAGACTTCGTGATTACTTTTCAAAACGAATATAACAAATAACAAATGATCGTTGCTTATTTCTTTTAGATGTTCTCAAACATATATCCTCCGGTGGGTTAGCAGTAGAGTTTGGGGACGTACAACGCTAAATTACAAGGGTTCAGTTCCCCGCGGTGGACAGAGCGCAGATAACTCATTGTGTAGCTTTGCGCTAAGAAATCAATCACAACCATCTCAAATCCATATGCTTCTCAGTGACCCAGAAGAAATCTTGTGAGCTTACAAATCTACAACTTGGAGTTGAATACTTGCGGCATAGAAAGCGCACCGAGCTCATTATGTAGCTTTGAGCTCAAAACAAATCAAACATAGAGAGTTTTCACTTTTTCCAATATAATTAACATGGAAGAAGATACTCCACAAAATGAATTATGTTAGGAGTAGGAACAGTTTTTCAATTGATCAAAAAAAAAAACAAATATCAAAACAAATTTTACCAACTGTGGGCTTGTTCTCTCAAGATCTTAATGAGTCTCTAGATCATTATCTGTAGCAGGTGGGCCCATTCCTCTAAAAAATGTTCTTCCCATCTCGTAGAGAGTCCCAAGTTGAACAGAGTGGATCAAAACAGCATGTTGGAGGGAGTTATAGATATGCCTAATTGGATAAATCTTTAGAGATGAAACGAAACACTTCAAACGAACAATAGTTTCCCTCTATAGGAACTTCTCCACTACCCGATCACAGTATGCATGACATTGTCATCTATACATTCTCTTGCAAGAGCTTATGATCTCATTCCGGTACTTTAGAATAGTTAACAGCCGTCCCTGGCCACGTGAAGGCCAATTTTGTCACCGACGCTCATGCCACCCAGAATATAATGAATGGACTAACAGCCAAAACGTTTTTGTTCATCAGTGTAGTGCTTCTAAGGTCCCCATCACTGTTATGATGTTCGGTATAAGAATTGGCTAGGGTTAAGAAAGCGGTCGACTTTTGGTTAGTCCCTAAGGAATTAGGAGACTACATTCCTAAGTGGTTAAAGAATTATTCAAGGGATCGGCCGCTGTGGAGCTTACTGAACTCTTATGATTATGAGTGTTATAACCATAAGTACGGAAAACTGGGGTGCACGTTCGAACAGAAAGAGGCCTGTTGGAGTGGTTGAGAAAAAATATAAAAGACAGACTTTTAAGAGAAAAAGAAGGGAGACCGGGAGATGTGAAAGCGAATGGATAAGCAGAGAGAGGTGAGGACGAAGGTAAAATACTGCCAGACAAAAACAAATCCCAACGTTCTTATGCGTTATTAATGTAGTAGAAAACAGTGATTTGTTATTTTTAAATTTGATATGAGTAAATCCTTAAAAGAAATTAGTATAACATTAATCAAGTTGAAGGGAAAACGAAGTGCAAGTAAAGCAATTAAACAACAATAACTTCAAACTGAGAACATTAAAAACTGGTAGAAACGAGCTTCATAATCATCAAATATTTGTTTGTTTGTTTGTTTAGCAATTCCACACTGGGCTATCTGTTGTCTCTACCACAGGGAATTGAACCCTCGATTTTAGAGTTGTAAGTCCGTAAACTTATCAGTGTCACACGGGATGGGCTATTTAATATTCAAATGACAGAATTAGAAGTGAATTAATTGAAATCCAGATCGATTATAAAAGCCAAAATTGGATAAACATTTCACAAATTAATCTGAATAATAGTTTAAGTGAGATACTTATACAAAAACTGTGATAATGGTGACATTATTTGTCATATATACATCATGATTAGGAACATAGCAAACACAAGTTGTCAGATTCTCAAAGTTTATGGTATGATTTTGTTCCTATAATAGAAGAAGAAGGGTCAGTTTGTTGAAACTTAATCAATTAAATTATCTCAAATGAGTTAAATGATAGTCAAAATGACAGATCTAGAAAAGCTTTTAGTGGTAATGGAGAGATTATTTACCAAATATATGTATCAGGACGAGCTATATACCAAACCCAACAAACCCTAAACTTTATTTCCTCCTCAAATATCCATTCGTATTATACAGCTTTCGAAAAACGTCTTACGAGAGTTTCTAATTTCCGCCATAAATTAGACCGCAGACGACACTTCTTCCTTTACATCATGTTCTGAATAAAATGTGGTTTGAAATGTAGTTTATCGTATGTAATACATTTAACGTGCACCTTCTTTATAAAAAGAGCTAGTAACATTGATAGTCCAAATACATCAGATATATGTTTCACGGTTTTTGTTTTCTCTATAAAACTTATTAGTGTAACCTCTGAGCAGTGGTGTAATGATCAAAACAAATAACTGAAGACAACTTAAAATAAATTATAGTAGTTTCATTATTAACAATCAACCTTCAGTTACTTATTTCGTTTGATTAAATGAAATATAACCTAAGTCAAGCAAAAAAAGAAAATACTACTAACACTTACATGTACTTGAAGTTTTACTATCTTAGACAGCTTATAGTTAAAACAGTTACCTGGATTATATAATAATACGCCTACTGTTGTTTGCCCGTTACTTGTTTCTGTTTTATTGTTGCTTTTGTTATATGTTCGTGGTAAATTCGAAAGGAATTTATATTCCCACGATATTTTTTATTGTGAAATATATTCTTCTAGATAACCAAGTTCGACCATTTTCATAAACATGAAATGATGATCACTAGTCTTGTTTTAGAATCACAATTGGTCGTGAAAAGTTGCTCGTTGTTGTAATCACATTTGACTGCAGTTTTACCACCGATATCAAAGTACTTCAACAAGCTTTCTCGACAACTTCTTTCGGGACATGTTTTGTCTCCTATTTTACTGTCCTTTTGCAAATCGTAGCAATCTTTCTTTTACTCCTCAACGGCTAATTCTCACGTGCTAGGTAGCAATGACATTTACTTCCATTTATCTCTCTAAGTATGTAAATATCGACTCTAATGAATCTCTCTTTCTCTCGTGACGTAAATTCCCATGAATTTTCAATACATCTCCCCTGGTCATAATTCTACTTGTAATATAGTTATTAAATATTTCACATCATTTTTATTACTGCTTCATTAAATATCTCTTTTTTTTTTACCTTGTCTTTGCATGTTGATTATTCCTCCAAATCTTGTATGATTCATAATGAAAAACAAAAAAGGACAAGTTGCCTAGTAGCTACAGATAACATTTCTTATTGAGGTAAAATAAAGAACCAGAACCACTATATTTCTACCTCTAAGGTGCATGTTCACATTCTCTGCTTTATCTTTCCTATTTTGCCACAAAGCGTCGAGGGGAGAAGTAACTTTTTACACCTTTCTTGTACTGTTGCCCGTAAGATAATCAGGTCATAGTCGTCAAGCAAGCGTTTATTGTTGTCTATCTACAGTTGTTTTGATCATCCTCAGGGTTTCAGGTTCTCTAGCCTGGTATTGTATGACCTTACTGAGGTGCATCAGAATATTAAAATATAAGTATGTTTATTTTCAAACAAGATATTCAAGCTTCTGAACTCATTTTAAAAGTAAGTGTTTCCCTCACAATCCTGTCTCTTTCAACTGAATCCTATACAATTACAACATAATGATCTGGTCTTTCTGTGTGCATTTATGATAAACATGATAGTCTTACATACGAGCATGCATTATACTTTCTCGATTTTTTTGTCATTACAATTGCTGCTGTTTTGTCGTTAATAAAAGTAAAACTACGAAAAACTTATTTTGGGCAATAATTATATTCTTCTGGAATGTATAAGTCATACTATGTTCCAAACTCTAAACTACACATATCATTTTAAGAAACAAAAGTTTGTTGTGTCAGCACCTACGTGAGTGGGTTAAGCGTAGTTCCTTTATTTGAACTCCAATCTATTTTGGTTTAACTTAGGTCAGTTAGCATGTTACACCCTAAGAAGGTTTCATGTGATATTATATAGAGCTCATTTAGCCCCATTTAGTTCTCTATTTCAGTATTATCTCATACTTCTATGTTATAGATGTAATATTTGTTTTGCATGAGAAAATACTGTTAAGAAATGTGGGGTAATTACATTACACTCGTGTTATTTTTGTGTAATAAAAGATAATATAGAAAAAGAATGTATGTTAGAAAGAAACTTGTTTCCATGTTTAAGAAAATCATAGAACAGTTCGTTAACGATTAGCTCCATGCTATTTAACATCTTCTGCTAAGCACATGTAAAAATAATATTCTATATTTTATTAAATAGTGATGCAGAGGTATTGAATCATGACACAAATAATCAAGACTTGTGCTAATCAAGTATCTTCCGGGGTTTCTGTAGCACTTTAAATGAATAATTCAATTCTTATCTACAGTAATGTTCTACGTAACGTTTTTTGTTTGGAGATAAGCACAAAGCCACACAATGGGCTATCTGTGCTGTACTCACCACGGGAACCTAAGCCCAGTTTTTAATGTTATAAGCCTTCAGACTTACAGTTGTGCAGCTGGAGGAGGGGGGGAGACTCTACGTAATGTTTATTTTTATGGAAACAAATTAGACATAATGTAATATTTGTAGATACTGTATAACTTACTTTCAGTTCCAAATTCATCAATAATGACTTTATTGGGTTTTATAGCATTAATTTAAAATATGCATGATGTGTTCTAGCTAAAACATTTTATGTTAGTACTATATTATGTTATGGGCACTTTTTATAAGACAACTGAGAATCAATATTGTGAATGTCTGGACAAGCTTCGTTTATTATCAGTACGAATAGCTCCACGACAGTGTATGGTTCACACATACAAAAACAACGATCAATATTAATCAGGTGCAGATAAACGTCACTGCCGGGTATCATTGATTAATCGTAGACAAAGTAAGTGTGTTTTGTAGAAGATATTCAGTAATTCCTATAACTTGAAACCAGGTGCAAAAAAAAATATATATATATTCTATTTTTCTAAATCATTCAGATCTTTTCCTGAGTTCTTTCCTTCGTATTTGAGTTGTTTTTACTAATTATAATTATTTTAATTTGTTTGGAAAAAAATCAAAGAAATTCACTGTATTCATGACAAGTTTTGACCTCCCATATAATTCACAAAACCTTTCAAGTGTGTTGTTTTCTGCGCTGCGCTGTGGCTATCCTTAAATCCCAAGTCACCTTGAAAGCTTACTTTAATCTGTGTTCTTCACATATTCACAAGCCAAAGTACCTCGCATGCTTCCATCTTTTGTACTCCGATTCCAATGAACCTGCTACTGTTTATACTCTTGCTATATTCATAATGCAAGGCATATTGGAAGTTTTTTATAGGTCTGTTTTTCCTTAAAATCCTTTCTAGTCTAGCTATCGTCCATATCCATGACACCTTGAAATATTGGGAATTTTCTGCATTCTAATTATATTTAGAATTCAAATCATATTATCAACGTTCTGTTATCTGTAAATGGGTAATAACCAGAATCCAAGAGATTTTAAAGCTTATTTTGTTAAATCGTGAGCGGCCCTTAGGGTACAAAGCATCTTGCAATTTACCTTTCCCTGTGATCCGCATTCTTTTGGACCAAATTATGTAAAACAGTAACAGCTGTTTTCCCGGATATTTACTCAAAGCGACACAAGGGCTGTCTGCTTTAACCATCCCTAATTTTGAAGTGATAGACTTGTGGAAAAAATAGCAAGCACCCATCGTCAATTCTTATGCTACTCTGATCGAATAATGACCTTTGGCCGTTAGTCTTATAATGCACTAACGGCCAAAAAATGAGGAGTGCAATTTTTCGGCGACCATGGATCTGTGGTCCAGCACGCTATCCACTAAGCCACAATTGGCCTCAGTAATATATAACTCTTGAGTTTTTTGTTCTTTCAACCATTTTGTTTTGTGAAATTAAATTTAAAAGCGCCACTTTCATAACAAGGCAGTTATCGAAACCCAATTTTTAAGAGTCATAAATCCAGAGATTTACTGCTGAACCACTGAGGGGAGGGGCAACTTATTTGCATAAAAATATATTGTTTCTTTGAAGGTAATTATTTCACTAAAATCTTTTTGTATAAGTCATTGAAATAAAAATTACTTTATATTCATAATATCTATTATACATTTCTATTGATGTAAATAGCTCTAGATGTACTACAGCAGAGTCCCCGAAAGTGTTCTGTTTCAAGAATAAATAAAACCAAAATTAATAATAATAAATATTTTTATTTCTTGTTTTTGAAATTCATATGTCATGATGTGTTATAGCCAACACAGTTCTCGTGATTTATGGCATGAGTACGTTATACTGACGTAACGACAGTACAAGTTGCAACGTTAGGCGTCCCTTATGTGACATCATTTTAGTGTCTATTGACTGACTGATAGACAACATACTACTGTATAGTGGTGCGAGTAACAAAAAAAAGGTAACACTTCCAGGTGGCCTTCGGTTCCCTTTCGGGGAAATAACGACATATATCTCAAGAATATCTTTACTAACCCAATATGTCGTTATTACAGTTTCGTAAAGAACTATCGCTAATCAAGTTGAAACTAAACTGTTACACCGCCATCAGTTAATTGGACATTAATACATGTGTCCGAAAGGTACATATCATATTTTTCACCAAGTAACCTGTGGCCGATGCTCTAGTACGTAGACAGGAGAACCATGCTAACTCGTACAGGATATAATATCTGCACAAGTATACGTGACACCCAAAACCTCAATAGAGACACCACCAGCAGAAAACATCTTATCGGATGTTACGATGTTATCAAAAAAGTCATAATTTTCTAGATCGAAAGTTTAAAGAATCCATTTTAATCAGGAAAATTAACCTAAAATGAACAACTATAGAGGTTGGCCCCTAGTATAGAGATGTTGACTGTTTTCTTAAGATTTTAATTTGTTTTGATTTTGATGAAGTCTTTATACACTTTCTCAATGGTTAATATATGTATATTTACATTGTACTGATAAAAAATACAGCTATCTGTAAACATACATATACATTAAGTATCAGTTCCTTCTCTCAACACTACCATTTTAACAGTCACCTGTTTGTTTACATATATTGTTTATTTACCAGAGGTGGTTCGGTTTGTTTGAACAATTTAATTCAAGAATGCATCATACTGCTATGGTGTGAACATTTTTTCTAAACTGGCGATGCATGACTTTAATTAATTATACTTTTAATAAGACATTAGTATAAAGCTTATTATATTTTTGACATTCTATTCTTTATTCACATTCTTAGGGTTTTCAAGAAGAGAAAATGCATAATAATATTTCAACCACACTACTCTACCATATCCTTTGCCGACGACACGTTTCGCTCAATACAGTGCTCACAAATACAATAGTAATCGGAACACTATTCATATAAGCCATGTGTTGCAACAGCAATTGTTATTATGTGAACGCCTCTTCTAATTGGCAAAATATGATTATAATTAATTATATTTCTGATAAAACATTAATATTAGACTTATTATATTTTTTATATTTTATTCTTTATTCAGTCTTTTAAGGTTTTTCAAGAAGGAAAAAATGCAAAATAGTATTTCGACTACACTATATCCGTCATATCCATTGCTGATGATGCGTTTCGCTCAATACAAAGCTCATCATGCCAGCTGGGGACACAACAAGCAAGGCCCGGCATGGCCAGGTGGTTAGGGCGCTTGACTCGGAATCTGAGGGTGGCGGGTTCGAATTCCCGTCACACCAAACATGCTCGCCCTTTCAGCCGTGGGGGCGTTATAATGTGACGGTCAATCAATCCCATTATTCGTTGGTAAAAGAGTAGCCCAAGAGTTGGCGATGGGTGGTTATGACTAGCTGCCTTCCCTCTAGTCTTACACTGCTAAATTAGAGACGACTAGCGCAGATAGCCCTTGTGTAGCTTTGCGCGAAATTCAAAAAACAAACAAAACAAACACAACAAGCACAATAGTAATCGGAACACTAGTTATATAAATCATTTGTTGCAACAACAGCTGTTCTGTATTTGTTGTGTCCCAGCCAGCATGATGAGTTCTGTATTGAGTGAAACGCATCGTCTTATCGGTAATGAATTTGATATGTATAATAAATACATTTTGACATTGTTATGTTCATGGATAATGTGATGCCATCGAAAATCGATCGCTTTCGAGCTCTGTATTGAGCAAAACACGTCGTTGTTTCGGCAATAGATGTGACGGACGTAGTGTGATTGAAATACTATCACACACTATTCTTCTATTTCAAAAACCTTAAGGTACTAAATAAAAAATGAAGTGTTGTAAAATATAATATCCCTAATGGTAATGCCTTATGACAAGTATAATTAACGTTTGCTATTATTTTCAATATGATTTTAATCTTTAGAATACGTGTCTCAATGTTTGATTAACTAATGACGTTGTTCCAACTTACTTTTAACTTGTAGTTTATGGATAGCTCTTGAGAAGCTGTAATAGCTAAATATTGATATAATAAAACATACATTCTGTATATATAAATAGTTATTTTATTTACATTAATCAAAATGTATTGAAATAAACTCCAGATTTCATTAAACAAACTTAAGAATAATTGTTATAATACAAATAATAAAATCGGATAATGATAATAAAGCTAGATTATCAAACAGTAATTGAATTATGAACTTTGAAGATCGCAAACTAATTGTCATTAAATATACTCATGAAAACATTACACTTTTCTAACTAGCCTTTGTATACCACGTTTATTTGTATACTTAAATGTATTATTTTCCAACTAATTTTGGAATGTGAATATCATACTGATATTTATAATATATTTCATTATTTTTGGAAATAAGAGTATCATTAGGAACTTTTATTCTGAACCATACCCCGAAAGAAAATATATATACATCCAGTTCATAGATATTTGTTCGGATTGGGAATTTATAATTTATAAGACAGGAATATCCCTTTTACTTAAAAGCAGAGGGTGAAAAGGGAATTTGGATTAACTTGAAGCAACAAGACCATCCATAAAGATACTTACAACAAGTCATACCCAAGCCGTGGTAAACAAATTGCGGAGTATTTTAATATGTGAGAATTTAAAGAACACAAAGGTTATTAGTAAAATGCTTTCACGTATCCCAAGCGACATATTCAAGAAAGATCTCAAGTCATATGTACACAAACTGCTTCTTCAATATATCCATTCAACCATCTATTACCTGAGGCAACTGGAAAATGAAATGGGTATACATACTATTCCATACGAGAACATGCTGTTCAAGTCCCCTGATGCAGTGCTTATGGATTCCTGTTTAACAGGACTGATGAAAAGAGCAGTGAAATACCACTGTTCTCGAACACTAGATGGATTACGTATTAGAATTTCGAATATATCCGAAGCCGAGTTAACTGATAATTTAAATTTAGTAGTTAGATTGTACTTTGGATTAAGTAGTTAAATTAAAGCCGATATATAGTCAGTTTATGATATTTGCCAACAAAATTGATACACACCGTTTTTGTTTTTAACACAAATACGTTTTAATATATACACAATAGTACAATTTACGATAACAATTATTACAAATAGTTATCACAAACTAAGGTTTATAAACAAAGGTTTCACAAACTTACAAACAATATAAACTATTCTTTCTAGTTTGGAACTCCCTTGATATCTTATCGAGGGTTTACGATGAGCGAGTTAATTTCAAGTCGATGTAGATACGATTCGCCGGGAAGCTAGTTAGCTTTGTCTTTGGTCAGATCTTTGATCGTGGGGAATTAGTTATTAGTGAAGGATTCGTGCCAAACAGTAACATGATCGACCTAATCAATGATGTACTACGGAAACGAAATGATTTTAACCCTATAGAATGGAACGAATTTTCAGAAAGATTATCAGATATGAATATTTTCCAAGAAGTTGTCGGAAATGTAAATAGATGGAAGTATGTGAAGCATGATACACGCGTTAAAATACCTAAAATTACTGTATTTAATAATACTTTAATGAAGTATTATTGGATTATTCATTCGTTTGTGTAGTGACTGCCTTTTAATCTTAGTAATAGCTTGAGATGTCTAAGAATTAATATCGTTTGTTGTAAAGGTCAAATTATTATTACTTTCAGAAAAAAAGTTGATGGTAAAAACTAAAAAAAAATGATGGCATAGTAAATAATGTCTTATAAAATTCTACAATCTATCTATTATAACCCTAAACATCCTGCTAGTTTTGGCGGAGTACAGCCTTTATTTAGATATGTGAAAGTGATAGGTAAATCCATTACACTAAGTCAAGTTCAAGACTGGTATAAGTTTTCGAGAAACCGAGTTATCATATCAGAGATCGATGAGCAACCTTCGTACAATCTTTCAAACAGATTTTTAAAACAAGGTCGAAAAACCTCGTAAACTTCTAATCGACGCTAGGACAGAGTTTACTAATTGTATGGTAGAAAGATTTCATCACACTCTTAAAACTAGAATGTGGTGCTACTTTACTCATCGTGGAACATATAAATATATCACTGTACTGAAACATCTGGTCAGTGCCTATAATCAATCGTATCATTGCAGCATTAAAATGAGACCAGTAGATGTTAATTACTCTAATCAGTCTGTGGTTGTAAAACACTTTACAAATCACACACTAAAGTAAAATTTCAGGTCAAAGTAGGCGATCAAATACGTATTAGCAAAGTGAAGTGTCAATCTAAGAAAAGTTATATGCCTGAATGGACAGACGAAATATATACGATTTTACGAGAGAATAGTGAGAAATCCACAAGTTATAAACTCCAAGACTATCTCGGAGAAAAATTAAATAGGTCGTTTTACGAATCTCAACTACAAAAATGGTTATATAGTCTCCCGATGACGTCTACGCTGTAGAAGAAATATTATGTGAGGAGGAGGGGGTAAAAACAAACAATATTTTGTAAAATGGAAAGGATATCCTGATAAGTTTAATAGCTGGATCCCTCAAACAGATTTGAATCGCCTGCCGTCATAAAATGGTATGTATAACTATTTTTTGTTATTCAACATGGATCAGTTGTATGTGACATTGTGAGATAGTAAATTCTACTTTTTTATGATTATGGTTGAGTTTATCGTCCATTTATTATTTCCTTCTATCTTTTAGTTTATCTATGAATTTTTAATTGCATTAAAACGCTAACTCACCTTCTACATTATAATTTGTATTTTGAGTAAATATATATGAGTGTATGATGAAACTTACACCAGCTTCCCTATCGGTGACTTACAGATACTATTAATGTAGCTGAAGAGTATATAAATTTATGATCACGTGAGTTTGTACTATCATAACCTACTCTGTGTATGAATACCCTGCCAGAAACTTCACTAAGACAGAGAGAGTCACGAGATAGTTATTGAAGTTATTTCTGTTTGTCACTCGATAGTGTTATTAATATTGAAAGGCATTGATTGAATATTGTAATTGCTGTTATTTTTTTAATTAGGTTTTGTTCTTTCTGGTTCTTTTTCCTGGTTCCATTAGTTTTGATTTATTAATATGTATGATAAATTATTTATTAATATTAGTGTGAAGTCCCGGCCAGGTAATTGTTTATTAACTGTGTGGAATTTATTTCTAAGTGATGTTATCGTGAATAAATTGTGTTTTTGCTGTTGAACTCTGTTACATATTAGAATTTCAAGTGGTCTTTAACCGAGTTAAATGATACTTTAAATTTAGTAATTTAATTGTTCTTTAGATTTAACAGTTATAGAAAAGCCGATATATATAGTCAGTTTATGATGTTTGCCAACAAGATTGATACACAGTTTTCTTTTTAACAGAAATACGTTTTAATATACATACAACAGTACAGTTTACAATAAAAATTATTATAAATAGCTATTACAAACAATGTTTTATAAACAAAAGTTTCACAAACTTACAAGCAATATATAGTCTTTTTTCTAGTTTGGAACTTCCTTGATATCTTAACAAGGATTCACGATGAGCGAGTTAATTATGAGTTGATGCAGGTACGATTCACTTAACGGGAACTAGCTAGCTTTTTCCTTCTTTATTTACCGGCCACACACACTGAGCTCTCTACGATGAATTTATACAATGTTTTCGTAAAAATGCTAATGTTCTATGAGAATCTACTGAAATTAAATGAGTTGTAATGTTCGAAATTTATAAACGTTTCTGGTCAATATATCTGAAGTTTTCCGATTGATAAGCGTTATAGCTTTCAAAAGTTTGTAGCACACTGACTATAGCAAACTAATAATATATATTCCCTTTTTGGTGCGTCGCGTTGGTTATATTTATAGCCGTGTGGAAGCGTTCTAGATATTTCAGTTTTATGTAACAATACTGAGCTAACACAAGTATTTACGTACACACAT
>NW_013665612.1:1202081-1233475 GCF_000517525.1 Limulus polyphemus
GTGTTCATTTGAGACCGTTACAACATTGCCTAGTAACAGTTCTGTGAATTATTTTTCTAATAATACTCTGACAAACTATGTCACTCATCTTCCAAGATCTATCAACCCTGAAGGTTCCGGGAAAGTGACCTTGGTCGAATTACATTATCCACATAACTGGCATAACATGCCTGATGGTACAGGATAGTTATCATGCTTTTCATGCTCTCAGTCTGCTACCATAATAAATTATTTAAGTAGAAACTTAAACCAACTATAAGAAACAACGAACTTATATTTACTTATGATTCGTTCACCCGAAAAGTAAGCGTGAACGCAAATGATGGAGATTCTATCTCACTTGATCTTGTATTATCAATAATACTTGGATTTGATAATAATCACACGATAACATAGCCCACTATGTACTGTTAATATGCATGATAGATTTTATTCGCTCCGTTTATGTTTACTCCGATATTGTGGAACCTAGTATTGTTGGTGATGCATATATACCGCTGATACGAATCGTTCAAGTTAAAGGAAAGGATGGAGACATTATCACTGAAACATTTACAAATCCTCTATACAGAACCATTTCTAAATAAAGTTTTCAGCTATGGAGATCGATTTATGGGACGACGTTGGTCGACCTGTCTCTTTTGAACAAGAAAGTGTGATCGTAATGCTCCATCTTTGCAATCATGAGAGTTCATTCCTATCAAGAACCAACCGTCCATAGCACCTAACACGATTACCAAGTGGGATATGGCCTACTTTATTATGCTAGTAGTCAGCGGCAACGGGGACACGGATTGGGAGACGTTTTGAGTAACGTGTTTCATTCAGCTATACCATTTTCGAAAAAAAGGGCATTAGCATTAGGAAAACAAGTTGTTCAGTCAGGCATAAATTTAGCATCAGATGTCATACAAGGAAAAACTTTTGTTGACGCTGGAAAACGATGAGCAATACAAGTAGCTCAGAATCTATCACGAGATGCTCTACATAATAAAAAGAAGAAACAGAAAGGTCCCGTGTTCAGAATAACTAAAACTAAGAGGCGAAGGACATCGACTCCAGACATTTTCGACAAGTAATCATGACTCTCATATCACATGAAAAGTCCTGTCAGTGTACAAAGTCTGGGCTAGACATATTTTCTTTCCCTCTCACGAAAACCTCGATTGAGGAGGGTCAGTGGACTGAATATTATCCTCTGGTTTTAGTGACCGACAGAGGACTCATCGAATTTTCTATATCGGGATCAGAAGATGAATAATTAGGTCACAGTCATATCTTCATGTAAAGGAAAAGATTGTCAAGCCAGATGGGACCCACATAAAAAAGCATGAAAATGACTATGTACCTCTCAACCTGTTGCTTCATCTTCTATTTTCTCAAGTGGATGTACACCTGAATGACATTTCGTCGTCTTACAACCTTTACGCCTATAAGGCCTGCACAGAAACTTTACTGAGTTATAATGGTGAAGCTAAGAGAAGTAATTTGGCATCGTCCTTGTGGATAAAAAACACGGTGGGTAGTTTTGACGATCTCGAATTTTCTTGTTTCTAAAAAGTACTTTATATTAAAACATGTTTGACTTAGAAATTGAAAAGCTGATGGAAATATTCAGTTTGATATTTTATGATTGAAATTTAGTCAAGTGTTTCAACAATCAAGCTATATTTCATTTTTTTATTCCTCAGAAAAAACTAGCATTACTTATCTTTATAAATTATATTATAATCTTGCTTTTCCAAATTACATATCACAATACCTATATGATTTAGCACATTATCCAGCTGTTCATTTTAAAGACAGTGTTTTCAATTTATATATACAAAACTTTAGTCCGAGAAAATATCAAAGAATGATGCCTTTGTTCTTGATTTAATTTCAGGTGTGGTTAATACTTTATTACAGTCTTGAGAATTGACTAATTCTGATAACACTTCCATAGATACACGGTGCCACCTTGTTCTAAGTCTAAAAACCTCAGCCAACTAATACAAGGTAATTGTAGATAATTCAGTGTTTAATCTTCAAGTTTTAACCGTGCCATTTTTAGTTGCGGTATAGCGAGTCATAGAATGGCTCTGAGTATGTTTTTTTTTTCAAGTACAAACTTTTAGCTCATAATTCCATCATATCTGGACCCATTTGACATATAATTACAGTTTTCGACTCAGGAGGTCAAACCCTTTCGATTGATGTATTTGACCACGCCCATAGTCTCAAAGATTAATTTACTCTAATCCTGCCTAAAAGAATTTCAACTGTCGCGGCTATTGAGAATTCCCTCTTCATTACTATAGAACATGTCAAAATGTGAAATGCATTACACTCATTTTTTACCTCTTAGACGCCTCTGAGCCTAATACAAGAACATAGCATACGTAAGGGGAGAAAATCTGTAAAGATAAATAAAGTATACGTTGAATTAAAGTCAACCTCTTAAGTAAAGTAAGTAAAAAAGGAATATGGTATTTCGAAAACAAATTGTTACTCACTGTTTCAGCTTTGCAGAAGAAAACTGAAACCTATAATGACAAGAATGCATTCAATCAGCTTTGGATATCTTTGCTATTAGTGATATTTTCAACTGTATTCCCAATGATATCTTACAAGTTTTGTCCAATTTATGAAAGTTGAGTTTAGTTTAAATCCGTGTGCTAATTTAATAAGTGTAAATAATAATTCAAAATCAAAATTTAATGAAACTAAGTTTAAAGAAAATCTAAGTAGGCATTACTTCCAAAATACATAGAAATACTATTCTTCACTCTTGAGAGCGACATAGCTTAACAATACACGAAACGTGGATATACTTATAAGCATTTACGTATTTACAGTATTGTGCCTTCCACAACAAAATAACTGACGGATGAGCAAAATGACTAAAAAACAAAAGAACATTGTTTCATGTGTGGTTATATTTCTATTGTGGGAGGAAAAACGCACATACCATGCCATGTGTTGATTAGATATTTTTGTGGGCTTAAAACAGTGAATCCTCATAAAAACATTTGACTAAAATATTCACGAAATGTATCTTTGAAGAAAAAAATAAATTACAAAAAATTAACCCAGGTTAAGTCATTTTTGTACTGATATTCTATACATTAAAGAGCATATTTTATACACATTACATAATATTATTAACGTTATTTATGAAGGTGCATAGGCAAATCATGTGGAATTTTAAAATCATAAGATTCACACAACCGAAAGATATCCCATTAATAAAAGAAATTGTAAATTAAAAACATAGAGAGAGAATTAAAATAATGTTCTTGTTTTTGTTTCATTTTATTAGAGCTATAAACCTAAGTTATCTCAATTGATATACTTCTGTTCTATATACTGTACATAATTTTGTTTCCGGTACTTTCCAGCCTTGAAAATCCATAAATCCATATAGAACTGATATATGGATGAAATAATTTCATAAAAGAAATTTCAGACTTGTCAGTGTGAATTAGATTTAATTAAATGTTTACATAAATGGAGCAACAAAATCAAGCTAGTACAAACTATTTGAGTTAATTTCTCAACTGTATTTACGCTGATGTCTCTCTTTTAATTTTAGTCTAAATAAAAGTTTAATTTTTAACAGCTAGATTATATTACTTCCGATACAGAAAAGATTAAATTAGGTTTAAACTAACCCAGTTACAATCTCAGAACGTGTTGCAGTCTTGTTCACAGACTATTTTACTCATTTAAAAGCAGGGAAATTCTTACTACATGTAACTAAGTTACTATTTAATTATCTACACATAGGATTATCACAATTTTATTAGCTTTATGTGTAACCCAAGTTGTTTATTTTATGGCTGCTACAAGTAATTTATTGTTAAATTGAAGTACTTACCTGTCAAACTTGTTAAGTACATTTTTGTGAACCAAACTTCTAAAGAGCTCTTTCTAAACCATATTTCTACTGTTTCTTGCAGTGATGCATATTTCACTCTTTTTTTATCTGCATACTCAACACCTTCTGTTGCTGTTGGAACTATAGTGTGTGCAGTAACTAGTCTCTCTCGTATATCTGTATAATTGTAATATTCATCTATATAAATCGTACAACTTTTTAAGTTCTAGTTTCGAGGGAATGTCCTTTAACTTTAATATGTTTACATAGACTCAATATTCTTGGTAGAAAGCCTGATTTCCTTTTTTTATAGAATGGTGGGTTTTGTTACAGCATAAAAATATTTTAATCACCAATAGTTTCCTACTCGCATCGATATTTGTAGTAAATTCACTGTCAGTGTTATTTGATAATATGAGAAAATTATATCATAAAAGTTTGTTTAGCAAGTTTTTTACTATCGAAAAGAACACTGTAGATGTTTCTTTAACTGCACTGTTGCATGTATTAATCGGTCTAATTCAAGTCTGTTCTCCATAATAACAGAATATATTGATTTAACTGAACCATATATTAATCTAAACTACTATAACTGTGTGCTAATTTCTTTATTCTTCATCTTATTCGTTACGAACTGAAGAACTGCTGCACAGACTGTATGAAATACCGCTTTAGTTCTTCTAAATGAATCTAGACATACTAAGAAGAATGCGAGTTTTAAGGCCTGATTAAATATATATATACCGAACGTTTGTTTTAGTTCTTTACCGATTGCAAATCATATACGAGTAATATGATAGTAATGTCGAGATCCAATTATTATTCAAAAACGTTTGTTAAAGGAATAAGTTGAATAAATACATCTCTGAGAGATATCTTTTATCATTGACATTTTTAATCTCAAAATGCATAATATTACACTTAAATAAGTAATCATTTTTATTGGCTGATTCAGGGTGACTTACCATCCCTCTTTTCCTGAGTAAATAAGTAAAATCAAGGAGTAGTAAAATAAAAAAGAGTAATATAAACACACAGAAGAAGGGTCTAAAATAAGTTAACATTCTCAGACCCTGACATATGCATAATATTTGGAATTAGCCAGTTTGTATAGTTTATAGAATGCCCCAGACCACATCAAGTAGCCAACCCCTAAATAAATTCCTGTTCCTACCCATGTTATATAATAGTATATTTGACCATTTATTTAAAGTGACGATATAGTTTTTCTAAAATACGACTTTTTCAGACTTTGCAATATTTATTTAGACAAATTTTTGATATAAATTCATTACAAAACTGTACTTATTCTGTTGAACCATCAAAATGTAATCTATTCCAAACTTACCAGAGCATATCGGTCCAATTAAAAACTTCACTGCTAATACTGAAATGTATATGTGTATCACATTATGGTTTTAATATATATTAAGTTCAATTTCGAATAAAAGAGGTATATGTTATACAGAAGAATTGCATTTTTTGTTATATAATATCTTAAAATTTTCGTAGTACTGCTGTCAAGGAAAATCGAGATTCATAGATCAAAAGCGGTGGTTTCATTGTAAAAAAAAAAGAAGGTACTATTCCTTTTAGCGGAATCTCAAATTTAATATCGCTTTCACTTGTAAGAATGTAAAATAAGGCAGTTATACTTTAGTTGTGGAAATCTTTCAAAAGGAATATTTTTTCCTATGATTATTTTTTACCACATACTACTCAGCATTCATACTCAAACCTTTTTTATTTGCGAAGGTGTGTGAGCTCTGAATGCCGCGAATGTAGAATAGTCGCGACAATAATTGATTGTTATTATTATTATGTGGTTCGTGTAAAATTTAATTCTAACAAAAACAAACAAAAGATATTGGTGTTTGTAAGAAACAATAGTAAATACTATATAATTAAGTAGAGAGTTGCATGAACTGTATCAAATAACCTAAATTAAAGTGCGTAGCTAAGGATACAAAATTAGTTTTGAGGAATAAAATGTAATTTATGAAAATCGTAACCTAAGGAGAAAACGAACTATACTCAACAAATAAAGAAAGTTGTCAGATATTCAAGTTGCATTTCTTCTTCTGTCGGAAAGAAAAATGATATTTTTAGTAAGTAAAACATCTTTGTGGATGTTGCTGGAAGATTTCAACGCCGATAGTACATGAATTCTCTTTTCCTGAAAGATATGAACAACTACAAATATTTTAACAGCAGGAGAGAGATGCGCCGGTCTTCCTCTTCTGTTGGCCCTTCTTGTACTTCAAAGCGACATCACACGCACTTTATTTCCTTTTCCCAAAAACCCTAGCTTCATACTGCTTTAAAAAAAAGTTTCTCGTGAGTTTCTGGTTTCCGTTACAACTTCTGAAACCCTATTTCGATCAGTGACGGCATGCCATATATCTAACGATATCCTGAGTTTGAAAGTGTCAAAGGGTGTATTTCAATTCAGCAGCCGGCAGTCCTCCTATCGTAATTAACTTTCATATAACTAACGAAAGATAACAAAAATTTCATCTTCTTTGGCTAAATACTTTTAACTTTTAGCTTTTTCTAACATATATTAAGTTAATATAAATTTATCTGGCATGTTCTGATAAGTGAAACAGATTATGTCTTACTCTTGAACAAACTCCAAATCTAAAATGGCACTCTAAATAAAAATGAAAGAGTATATCATTCAAGAGTATGTATTCACTTTATGAATGGCCAGCAGGGATTGGCGTTACAGAAGCCTATTAACAATTTTGTTTTTAAGACGTATTTAGCGGGTAGAGAATTGTGTGTCTTCGTCAAGTTCTAAATCACCAGTCATGTTTTCAATAAACGCGAAGACTCAATCTGTTTCACGTATTTAACTGAGATTCCGAAAAGAAAGTCTTGCTAAGCCATCCATTTAATTACGAGCAGTGGTTACTTTAAATTAATACTTTATCATTACAGTTTCTGGCACAAAAGATCAACATTAAGCTCGTACACTCACTTATCCATTAGATTCGTGACTTCAAGCACTAATCATTTTGTATGCTTGTAAATTTAGGTGAAGCTCAGTTCTTATACTGAAACGCGTTAATATAATGATAAAAAAAGGAGCAAAAATGATTTTCATAGGTTAAGTACTGCAACATATTTCCATTTTATAAAAGAATGTTTTTATTTTTATCGAGCAACAACGAGAATAATTGGCTTGGAAAAAGGATAAGAAACGGCATCACATAAATCAACTTCATACATCCAGCTGCTAAGTCATATTTTCAAGGTTTTTATGGTGACGTGGCATCCACTTTCATGAAAGATATAGTGCCGGTCATAAGTCCGAACTCTAAAAGGAAAAGAGCAGTTTTGCTACAAAAACCTGAAAGAATGGAAATCTCATTTGTTAAAACATTATACTCCTCTTGTTGTGTTTTTCGGTGATATCTTCACATAATGTTTTGTAGTTTCTTAAAAAAAAAAGTTATTCACTCATAGATACTATTTAGACATATTTATACATCAACTACTAAAATAATACATTGAGTTAGTTGCAATAAACGATTTTTAAAGCGCCAGCCTTATCAGAAGGCATAGGCAAGTTTCGCTAAAGATGAAACTGAGATTTTAAAAAAAAATCTGTATTTTGGTTTTATGACAAGACTACTAATGCTAACTGCCGCCGTTCCTAATGTTGAACTACTAACAAAGAGGAAGGCAATCAGTCAGCAGCAACCTACTACCCACCATCGACGTTAGGAGATTGACTATCACTCTTACAGCTCACCTAAACATTAAAGTGTGGGGATTATTTTGTGGTATCGGACGAATTCGAACCCGGCATGTCAGCTTCGAAATAAATTGCTCTACCAGAAAACTCGAAAGAAAAAAGTCAGAAAAACAGTTTAGAATTAAATAGTTAAAGAGTGAGCACAAACCATTATTTTACGTAATCAAAAGAATGCTTGAAAACTTGGCGTATTTTCAAAGATCAGTAGACCGTTTTTCCACTAGTGGGAGTTGAAATACTTACACTAAGGTTGTGGTGTTTGGTTATAAATCATCGTTATAGTAAGTAACCCGTACGATTACCTAAGTCAAATTATTAATTACTTACTATTTTTTATTAGTAGGTGCTAATTAGTAACAATTTTATTTTTATCCTATGTTTTGTTTGCTAACCTGCTTCCGTTTTTTTAAGTAGGTGCTGAGAAGGTCTATGTTTGTAGTGATAGTTGCCAGGAAATTATCTTGGGGTCTTCTTGGTAGAAAAGCTAGTGTGTGTTATCCGCTCGTCCTGGATCTTCTCCATTAAGAATTCAATCAAATAAGAATTTAAAAGCTTTCAAGAAGGGTATCCAGGTTTTTCTAAGCTCTACTCTATGTTAACTAAGTGAGTTTTCGGCTAGGTGGATGTAGAAAGTTTATTTTATATTTTACTTGTGTGTTTAATTCGGTCTTCTTCGCTAGCATGATAACCTTGCAGATAGATCTGTACTACCGAGTTTTGTATGTCTAAATATTATGCTACTGAACTGTAGCTTTCATTGGTCGTTTTCTTTCTCCAATATATTGTATAGTTTCCGTATTCACAAAGAATGTCGTAAATGGTGTTGTTGGCTTTACATCGGATCTTTTGGTGGTTAGGTAGTACCTCGTTACGAATTAGAATTCAGAATTAAAAGTCTAATCAGAGGAAATAAATACATCCAGAAGGACGATTTTCAACACCCAATTTATTCGAAATATCCCCTTGTGTTTTATCCAACAAATTAACAATAAAACTGTTTGAAGGTGGTCTACATGAAAACGTTGCAGCCAAAATACAATGGAATGAACAAATGAAGCAATATGTTATGAATTGAAAAACAAACATAAGCCTTTTGAAAACTCTTGGATAATTTTTTGTGTTAGATGTGACCATTAGAACTTTACCTGTAACTTTCTAAACAAACAAAAAAATTGGAACCTAGTAATGGTGTGGGCGTGTTTTTTGTTCTTAGTATTGTTTTTCTGCTGAGGGAATAGAAGGTGTTTTCATAATTGATGGTACTATGAAACAGGATTAGTATCAAAACGCTCTATTTTGTTACATTACGTTCTAAAACAAAACTCATATAACACTTTTATTGTATAACGTTTCCTGAAAACTTATGTGCTGATACCTTAGATTCAGGGCTACAATCGATATTGCCTAACTATCAATAGTTAGTGGCCAATATCACCTAACCAACATTTGAACCTCTAAATCACATTTTAAAAAAATATTATATTTCTGTCATTTTTTAAGGGGCACGACAACGTCTAGTAATTAGCGCGCTGGGCCACAATTTAATTTAACATGCTCCAAACTTTCACCCACGAGTGCATTATAAGAGAAACAGTCAGTCTCTTTATTTGGTCGAGTCCGGAGGAAGCCCATTTGGAGAGAGTTCAACTGACTGACTATCAGTAGTTTATAGATGAAATCTTGTACTCCCTTGTACATATAAGGTGCTGCTCTGGTTGAAAATAACAAATATTATGATATTTTTAATGTTTGTTTATTGTTATTTTATAATCCCCCCAGTGGCTCAGTAGTAAGTAAATCTAAAAACCGAATTTCGATACCTGTGTTGAGCACAGCATAGATAGCCCATGGAGTAACTCTGTGTTTAACAACAAACAATTAAAAAATCAGTTTATAATTTAAATCTATTGTTATTAGCACATCATATTTTTCAATGAATTGATTCTGCAATTAAATGAATATTATTAAATAATTAAAAGCACTTCAGTCTCTATGCTTGCTTCTCGAAGTTCATCTAGTGTTCAAAGATAATGGTTTCTCAGCACCCGTTTCAACAGTCCGATCACACAGAAATCCAGCGAATTGAACAGTATATCTTAATATAGAATATTATCAATACCAGTTTCATTCTCCAGCTGCTTCAGGTATGCGATGGTTGAACAAAGGGTATAACTGAAAGCCTTCCTTATCTTGGTGAAACCAGTCCTTGTTATCCTCATTTACATACAAGAGATCCTTCATGATTATGTTGTAAACTGTTGCCTGGGTTAGGTGAACGGCTTTTGTCACTAGCCAATGGGTTCGGGATTCTCACCTGTTACAAAATGAGCACTTTGCTTACTCGTAGCTAGTGTGCAACTTATTACAAGTCTTTTTCTAGATTGTCTTGGGCCCCCAGTGGCACAGCGGTATGTCTGCGGACTTACAAAGCTAGAAACCGGGTTTCGATACCCGTGGTGGGCAGAGCACAGAAAGCCCATTGTGTAGCTTTGTGCATAAATTCAAAAAGAAACAAACAGATTGTCTTGGTGCCCAAGTTGATTCATATTTCTTTGTCGTTAAGTACAAGGGATAGTTCCTTCTTGGAACTTCTAAATCTCTGATCTGAGCATATCTTTGTGATCTGATTTTATGAGCGTCTTGCGTCGGAAGGGACTGTTACGTACACTTCGATCAGTTTTCTGTGGCATAAAACGCCAAACGATGCCAGTAATAGTTCTGATGTATTATGTTCCACCGTAATACTATGTTAACTATGGTTGACGTGTGACTTACGTTGTTGTATATTCTAAATTGAGTTAATATAACATTCTCAACTTTCTGTATTAGTAAAAGGCGTAAGGAATGCAACATGATAGATTTTCAATAGCATTTTTACTCTTCGATATTGCCATCTATAGAGAAGAATGAAAACTACATTAATAAAATACAATAAAACGTTTTGATGATAGCAAAAGCATGTTAAAAACTGCTGAATAAATTTGACTTTTGGATTACGTATTTTCACAAACAAAAATTGTTTGGACAGTATCTGGAAACTCTAAATTAAGCCACATTTTATCATACGGTGCGAAACGATAGTTGTTGTACGTGTGATTAATTAACTGTCATGTTTCTCAAACAACATTTAAATAGTTCCATTTTCTGATTCATATTACAAGAAATCGAGCGATCTCTACACTAAACTAAAATTTTAACAAGTAAGTGTTTATAAATTGCATAAATTATGTTAAATATATTTATTCCCTTAACATTGCTTCTTAGAGAAAATATTCCCAAAATCAGTAAAAATTTTGGTTTTCTTCACTTGAACCAGTTGTATTAATTTCTGTAGTTTTTATGGTTTATTACCGGAACAAAATATTCCAAATGTAAAACAAGTTTTTGTCGCATTTCTGTCGAATTTGACTTTATTGTTTTGTACACAGCTAAACAAGACATTCAGACACTGTAAACCCCCAAATACATATTTATACAGAGAACTGCATTGATTTTTATTGTAAATAGCTCATATCTTATGTTTGTTCTATCTTTCATAAATAAAACATTTTGATATCACTGTTTTATGATGTGGAATTCGCAATATTTTAATATTAATGAAAACCTCTATTTTATTATAAAACAAATATTGAATTCTTTGTTGTTTGAAATATTCCCCGCAAACATTGACTAATACGTTTTGTCACTATATGCTCAAGATTTTCATTGAATTCTCTGAACCACTTTAGGTATGCATGTAGTAAAACTGATGATTCCGGTCCGATGTTGAAACCCCAAGAACTTGTTTGAAATACTTTAGAATATATCTGTATCAAGGGATTAAAGTTATCGTTTCAGAAAGAAATTTATTTTATTATATGTTTCATTTAATTATACTCACAGTGCACATTAAATCCGGTGTACGAGTTCGCGTTTTCAACTGTTAATCTATATTATTGAAACTTAACTGTCAACTAGTAGATATTCCGCTAGCTCTTTATTAGCCCATGAAGTGTAATAGTGTAAAATACGCATAATAAGAAATGTTTTGAATCAATAATCCAAATGTAAAGTAAGGCTTTAGTTGCTTTTCTTAGAATTTAAATTGACTGTTCTGATACATGATTTTCAGGATTATGCAGAATATTCTGAATGTCTCTACTTACAGATTTTACGTAGAAATTAATGAGAAATATATGTTTAAATATTATCTGCCCTTTCCCATTAATAGATCGCATATTGCAAAATTATAAATACAATATCATTTTTTACTGTCTATGTTGTCTATTTTATGTGTAAAATAAAGCATGTGAGGGTGAGAATATTATTGTGTCATTACACAAGTAATATATGTATGGTAGAATAACATTCTAAACAACATGTTGAAAATACTTTACTCTTTATCATCACACCTTTTATTATTCAATAAAATATGATGTCATACCACAATTCTGTTGAGATCTATTTTGGAAATTATACCGAATAACTTTCCTTGTTTCCAGCAAAATATGTTCAAATTACTTAATGGTATTTTGTATAATATAAACAAACATGATTAATTTATTTGACGTATAGCATATATTTCTTGCAATTAATTTAAGATACAAAAATTTTTCTTTACTTTACTGCATCTCACTCTCTTATGTCATATTTGAAATTTTAATAACGATATCATTGTTTGAAATACACTTTCAAGTAATCTATTGCAAAACCTAATGAAAAGGGTCAGCATCAAGTAAACGTATAAAAATCTTCATAGTTTTAATACTTATATTTAAGCTCACTTCCACTAGATGGCGATACATTTCAACACTGTGAATTCGTCCATCTTAAGTATGAAAATTATTAAGTTTTTCTTTTTATCAATATATATTTAGTCCAATGTCTAAGAAATATCAATTAGTGAACAACAAAATCGATTTTCTAAGTAAAAAGTGAAAGTTTAATTACCTATTTTTTTTTCCTGGAATTTTACTCCTTCTCACACCTTGTCGTATTTTTTTTTGTTGTTTTTGTCTTTTTTTTTTGGTATATACAACTTCTATTGTCAATAGCTACCGAGTTATCATATAGTATTTTATTATTTCACGTATTTAAACGACTACAGTCTTGTTTGTGATGTAATCTATAAAATGTGATTTTATTTCTGATAATCCTCAAGCCTACAAGGCATTATTGACTGGAAATTGCACGTATTATATCCCTATGATTTTCTGTCGTTACGTTTGTGATGTAATCTATAAAATGTGATTTCATATCTGATAATCCTCAAGCCTACAAGGCATTATTGATTGGTGCTTGCACATATTTTTTTCTGCGTTAAATGATGGTTAGAACATGTTGATTCACATGAAAAAACAATAGTTTTTAACCAACATGCGGTAACCGGGACCTCTCTCGGAGATACAGCACGCTTCTAACGACAGAAAATCATAGGGATATAATACGTGCAATTTCCATCAATAATGTCTTGTAGGCTTGAGGATTATCAGAAATAAAATCACATTTTATAGATTACATCACATACGTAACGACAGAAAATCATAGAGATATAATATATCACCTTATATGATTCTTCACAAATTCTTATTTATAATACTTTTAAATGGTCCAAAACATGTTTTATTGTTTGTACTGCATTAAGTTCACAAATGAATAAATAAAAGAGTTTGCAAAAGTTTAAATTACACAGACAGGAAGCTTAAGTTTTATAGTGACATTTTTTTATCTCTAACTAATATAACTAGTTCTGAAAATACTTTTAGTCAAGCAATTTTCACTTTTTTTTTATTCCATAATTCTCTTTCCTCTAAATACTTTTATATGCGAACACAAGATGGCGCTAGAAGAACCTTTTCGACGCGATTCGAAATAGTATGCAAGTAGCAAATCCGTTTTACATCATCTCGTATCAGAAACAATGTTAAACAGGATCTACTGCTTAGTCAAACTCAATAAGATCTTTAGTTCAAAGAAGCATATTTACTTTATACTGAGAGTATATACATCACTGGCTCTGGTTAAGAACTTAAAATTAAGTTGACAAGCAACAAGACAACTACGTCGCATTCACTTAGGGCATATAATTGTTCATTCAAATTACATGAAAGATTAATTAAAGACAGTAAGAACCGTTGTACCTGCATGAATGAAGATAATTCTTCTTATCAAATAAGGCCATGGGATAAACTAGACTTTGATTTTATTATAAAAATTGTATTTTAATATCACCACTTCCAAGAAATGAAAGTTTAACAAGATCCTCACGTGATATTGGGTCCATTTTTAACATTTCTACAGACAAAAATAAGAAGCTCTATAGCCCGAGCGCTTTAGAAAGGTAGACCTTTTATCATCAGAGACAAATAGTTTTTTGTTGTTGTTGTTGCTGTTTTTTTTCTGTTTGCCTTTAATGAAGAAAGGTCGATTTCTACAGTAGGAATCGACTGATAATTTATATATAGAAATTTGGAAAGTTAATTTTTAAATCTTTTGTGATTTTATAAAACATTAAAGTGGAGTATTTAAGTATTTAACTAAAATTCAGTATAGGTTTAGTTTGTGATGTTCGTCTTATGTTGATCTAAACATCAACAAATATTGCAAGTATCCAGCAAGCAAGCATACAGCAGAAAGTAACTTTTGGATACTGATGTCATAAATTCAACTCTAATCTGCTTGATTTTTCAACAAGGAAAACTAAAAATAGTTATATAAGGCCAACATATGTCATACATTATTACAAACAATAAAACTGTTCATGAAATAGTAATTAGCGGAAAATATTTCTCATGTAAGGAATCAAATGTTTGCTATAATGATTTTATTTTACAGCAACACTTTTAGAAACGAGCCATGTAAACAGACTGGCTAATGCAGAACATATAAGGTATCAGCCATCGCACGAGAAAGTACTCGTAATATTTGGGTTCGTGTCATACGGAACTTTTCACATTTGTGTTTATGAATATTTCACTGTTTACTTGTCAAAACTCAACATACTCTACATAAATTGAACAAACATATCATGGTACATGTTTTAAGCAATAGGGACAAACATCAAACGTTAAATGCAAAGCTACCTGTGCGATTTGTTCCTAATCTTAAGTTGATAGACTAGAGCGTAGACAGCTAGTCAACTCTCAGGCTGCTCTTGTATAAGTAGAAGTATGACTTTTTTTTCGATTGCACGGTGCTAAACAGTGGACTGCAAATCCACAGGCTGGCACACTAACTATTGGGCCACGTTTGGCTCCATGTTAAAGGGAAAAAAATGCATGCATACGTATTACACTTTTAGCGATAGCTTGTCCACACAGTATATGCACGTGTAAGTAATGTTGATTTATTTTTAAATGAATACACGTCAAAGAAATATATGTTTTTCTGTATTTTAATATGTTATTTGTAATTTAATATATTATTGTATATGTTGTATTTAGTATCTCAAAGTTTAAATTCAATAACTTGAATATTGACCTTATGTCTTATTATTGAACGAATTGCTTCTCGTTCAAAATTTAATGTACTTGATTCTAAAAATGGTCGAAAACAATGAGGGTGCTCTTCCTAGAGTTTTCTTAAATTTATGAGCAATAAAGTCAAAACAAATCATAAAATAAACATCAGAGAGAATAATCCAGTAAATGATGAGTTCTCTAGCGGCGATAATGTGTGGCCAAGCTACAAAAGAAACACAGGGACCATTATAAATATTCCGTCCGCTAGGGTTGTCTGGGAAACAAGCACAAAGCTACACAATGGGCTATCCGTGCTCTGCCCACCACAGATATCGCAACTCGGTTTCTAGTGTTGTAAGTTTGCAGACATACCGCTATGCTACTGGGGGACTTTATTAATGTATAAGTAAACAAAGTTCTTAAGGTTCATATTTATTTTTCCATGTTTTTACATTTACACGTATAAAAAATTAGAAATGTATTTTCGTCTATGATCCTTGTATGATAGTGGACCTTTTTGGTTTGTGTTTGGTATTTCGTGGTAAGTTTTCTAGATTTGCCATATAGAGAGGTTAACTTCAAACAAACTATCAATCAATTTTAAAAAAGCGTTTAGTGAAAGCGCTAAAATATATTAAAATATAATAAATTTGAGAGCTTAACAATATATCAAATTTTTAGTGAATTATAATAAAGTAAGCTAGAACGCATAGAATAAATAAAAATGTCTAGAAAAATAACAACAAAATTCTCAACTTCACAAAATATTCTGGAACACCTCAATTTGATTCAGTTGTCGCCAGCTATCACGTGATTATGGCTAACGAAATAAGAAGGTGCTTAGCTAAGCCCCGATTTCCAAGAAATAAATTCTCTAAATTGTACAACATGTCCTCCGCAAAACAATACAATTGAAGAAAACAAATCCCAACGAAGCAGTACCTTTTTAAGTAAAGTGATGAATAAATGTACACTTTGTTAAGTATGCTGACAAGTTATTGCTTTGTTAGTCAAGAAAAGAAACAAAACGACATATAAGTTATTTGTGGTTGATTAACAAAATACAAATGCGACGAGGGAAAATGTTTTAATCGTGAATTTTCATTTTTATTTTTTACTCGTAATTAAACAAATTAAGCAAAACATGGTTATGCTGGGATCGTTGTTTGAAAATTCAGTAAACTATGAAAGTAAAGAATATTCACAAAATGTGACGCAAAAGCTTAATCATAACATTAGACATTAGGTATTTACACACACACACACACATATATATATATATATATATATAAAGCTCAGTGAGAGAGAGGGGGGTAGGCCAAATAGCACCAGATTCTCTTATATGAAACGTTTATACTTTGAAACATGAGGCATTAAAATAATAAAAATTGTTAGGACGCTAATAATATAAAATTAAATTAAATAGCGTAGTATAAGTTAATTATTTCATTGCTAGATATAGCTGGAAATTAAATACGGATGACTAAATCAACAAAAAGAAACAATTGGAATTTTCAATCATAACGACACCTTATGCGTAGGTATACTACAGAGCCAGATCAGAGACCCCTAAGGTTCAGATATAGTTTAATTTCGAACTATTAACTAGAGGAAAGCAGCCAACCAAAAACACCTGACGTTAGACGGGCGCTATCTGGCTTTAACTGATTAACCAAACCAGGACCCTTCAATCCGTATTGTCCCCCGGTAGGACAGGAGTTAGTTTAGGGACTTACAGCACTAAAATTCGAAGTTCGATTCCCCGCTGTAGACAGAACAAATAACTTAATGTGGCTTTGCTCTAATAAACAAACGAATCAGTCTATATTCCGGTAATTTAACTACAAGGCCAACAAAAAAAATTAATTATATCAAAAGTACTGAAACAGCACCGTATATTAAATCAATAGTAGAAATATGAGTTTTTTGTGTGCATTGAAATATTCTTTTAAGTAAGTATAAACTCAACAGATATTGAAGCATATTTGACTTCAGGTTTGTTTGAGTAACAACACTCACAAACAACATGTTAAGTTATTCAGAGCTGAATAAAAACACTTCTTGTAAAAAAGCGACGATTTCCCTAAATAGAAATATTTGTCAAACAACTCGGAAATACATCTCTCTCCAAGCTACGCCTTTGACGTCTACGGTAAACATTTATGTTTAATATATAAGTCGAGGTTAGTATGATGCATGATTTGATTATTATGGGTTTTAACTTCTAATTATATTGTAGCAATTCAAATAAAGGTTAAATTATTCAAGTTATTGTTTATTTGTGGTTATTAAACACGAAAACAAAACATAATCAATCGTCCGTACTTTCTTGTTTAGACTAAAAGACCTGTAATGGCTTAATAGCTAAAGGTATACCTTTATGTTTAGATTTGACTAAGCTGCTCTTGACATTGTCTATAAGCAAACTTGCTAGCTACATGCTGTTGTGTCAGGATGTATGAAAATCGCATCTGATGAAAGTTGTATTCTACACTCCAGGCCATCTTTAATTATTTTAACTTTCGTAATTACATTATTTATAGGCGGTAACAAGGGATCAATTGAATGAAGATTTAAAGTTATCGCTTAACACTTTTAAAGAATGCGTTAAAAGTGTATGAATCTACTTTATAAGAATATATGCAGAGAGAGAGAGAGTACAAATTTTGATTTAATAAAGTTCGATTAGCAGAATTACGATAAGCGAAAATGCAGTTTTATCAGCTTACTTATACAGGTTTGAAAGAGAGGTTGTTGGAAAAGATAAATTTATCTTTCATGAAGATTTCATACTTCCACTTGCAGATAAAGTCCGTCAATGTTCCGCGTTTTATAAAATTTAAATCTGCTTCCCAAGCGACCTCAAAGGTTTTCTTGGTATGGTACATTCATTTGTAAACGAAAGGTTCAATTACTATATAAGCCCGGCATGGCCATGTGGTTAGGGCGTTCGAGTCGCAATCTGCGATTCGCGACTTCGAATCCCCGTCCCACCAAACATACTCGCCCTTTCAGCCGTGGGATGTTATAATGTAACGGTCAATCCCACTTCGGTAAAAGAGTAGCCCAAGAGTTGGCGGTGAGTGCTGATGACTAGCTACCTTCTCTCTAGTCTTACACTGCTAAATTAAGAACAGATAGCGCAGATAGCCCTGGTGTAGCTTTGCGCGAAATTCAGAACAAACATTTAATGTATCTGTATTTGATCGTTAAAGTCTTGCATTTAATCCTCGTCGAGAGATTTGCCTCGTTTGTCTTTATTTAACTTATTTTTACTGTTTCTCAGTTTGTGGTTTTGATATTGCCTTGACTACAGCCAATCGAGAAAAATACGTCAGAAGAACTTTATGAGTTAAGTAGCTTTTCGGGCTTTTAACGTGAGTACTCATATTTGTATTAAGTAATTTATATGGACTATCACCAAGATCCTGTTGTTTACACAACGTCTCGCACCTGTGGAAAGTTTATGTAATTGAGCCGAAAGCTTGTGCATTTAAGAAAATAAAAAAAAACATGGTGATAGTCGAAATAAATTACTTAATACAAACTTTATGAGTTGTTGATAAAGTTTTTCAAACTAACGGTAAAATAATACCGTATTAATGGGAAGGAAAGAATAAATATTTAATATCATTGTTCAATAACATTGTTACGGGTATGCCTGAAATACAGCTTTAGTCAACTCATCAACGAATAACGACAAATAAATAAAACATGTTGAAAGATACATTCTCAGTAACGAGAGTGAAGAGTTTGTATCATCTACCTATTTTTAATCATGGCATTTTTATCAATACGATTTTTTATTGTAATTACCCGTCACACACCATTAAAAAATTAAAACTTTTGAACTTCATATGCTCATATACGAATAACAAATAATTTGCTGTTCATAAGCATAAAAAATGAAATTAGAAAAGATATTTAACAAGACTACATGTAGTATAATTCCATTAACATTTTGGGAGAACTTTCTACTTGATACGTACTTGTGAAGGTAATACATCAATTATGTTCAGTATTGTATATGATACGGAAGATGATTTATGCTTATAACATTTTAATGCATAAGGTTATATATGTATTCAATACTTTCCTTTGAGATAACGAAATCCAATCAATACGTTAGTCAACAAATATATTTGTTCTATTTTTAGTATTTACTTGCTTTATTTATTTTGGACATCCAAGAGTTTTCTTCAGATTTTTCTCTTTTGTTTATTTGTCTTGGACAAACCAGAGCTATAGCTTTAAGTCCCGATTACTTCTATACACAGATACGTTTTTGTTTTCTTCTCTGTATTTCATCAAAAACTTTTCATATCAAAGCATATAGTATATTATCGATTGAAAAGCTTTTAACTACAAAAGTAATGACGTGCACTCGTGCCATAGTAAGATCTAATTTGAAATGTTCTCTACTTTTGTAACCTAAAGAGCATAAGTAAATATTACACAGTGATATGTCTATCATTACTAGCATTTCAAATGTGTATTTCAGCAAAGAAAAGCGTTAAATAAACTATTGTAAATGGAAAGTACATAATTCCAGAGTCACCACATAAATAATTACCGATAATATTCTGTACTTCAGGCTAGTACTGATATAACATGTTTGTTGTGCAAATAACGTTCAGTTATTTTATCATTAAGTCTGTTCTTTGAAAAAACATTACGTAATATACCTTTCGTTATCATTTTCTCTGATCAAATAAGAATTACTTTCTTACGACAACAATGATTAATCGTATATATATATTTTTATAGGTGAAATAACTGTTAATACTAACAATAGAATAAAACTGTCTGCTTCAGGGGAAAATTGGTAATATCGTATGAAAAATTGTTTTTAATTTGTTTATTTATCTCCTGGGAACACGTTCCACTTACTGAAATTAATTTCGCATGAGATGTGTTCTGAACGTGTAACAACTGTTAAAACAAAATTACATCGAAGAACATGTTCAGATTAGAATATTCATATACTAGTTTCCTTTAGTTAAACATCAGTTGGTTTGGTTGTTTCGTTCCTTGCTCATTACCTTCCTCCCTATAGCATCTTTATGAATAATTAAGCATTTTCAATAACTCTAATTAGTAGCTCACTGCTGACAGATTCATGAAATTGAAAGATATTTTCTATTTGAAATTATTGGTCAGTGCGAAATAGACTGTGAATCACAAACAAAACTTTTAAGTCCAGTATTTTGGAATAAGATGTGTTTTTTGTTGCTGTTTTTCTTCTCAATTCGAAGAAGAAGAAAAAATAACTATGAAACTTATAATAATGATATGCAGGCCTTCTAATTTCGTCTAGAAAATAATTATTTATTTAATTATTTCACAATAGTTCTATACGCGAGAAGATTCATCTGTATTAAAAACAGATGGCTTTCTTTACGTCGACTCTACATATTCATAGAAAATATATCGAAAACTCTATAAATTATAACGAAAATTCTATATTTCATTAAAACTAAAATATATTCACGATCTTCACACAAAACCTTTTTTTTTGTCGATCGAGAAGAAAAACATACCTTCCTAATGGACCTAGAAAATAGTTTGTACCTTCATCGACGCGTCGTTAGCAGTCCTCTAAGCTGATTGATTAGGACACAGACATATTAGTTCCTGATGGTCTTATCTGCAATGTAATTGTTCCTTCCTGATTCTGCTACTCATTATCTGTAAGAAGTAGGGAAGCGTCTAATGTTACATGCACTGGCATATTTGTGTGTTAGTATAAGTATATGGTCTAGTAGAATTACGCTTTGTACTTATGATCTGAAGACTTACTTTTAAGGAAATATATTTGACTCCATAATATTCTTAGTTCTTAAAACATTATGTCTAAGTAACAATTATGATTGTTTGTCTAATATCAAAAGTAAGAAGAAAAATGGCTGAAACAAAAGATATTCTTCAGGCAAGTTTATCATCCGAATATTTAATAACATTTTAACAGGAATTCTTAAAAAAATTATATGTTCAGGTAAATAATTAATGAGAAAGCTTTGAAATAAATAAAAAGGTCAGTCGAACTCAGAAATAATATTTTTCCTTTAATCTCTATGCAAGAGAAATGTTTAAAATGTACTGTGACCTGCAAGTTGAACGTTAAAGTTAGTGAACAAGTGTTTGGTTAGTAAGAAATACTCTTAAACGCTCTTTCTTATGACATTTGTTCTTAATGAATATTTTCATTAACAAACAAAAATCAAATCAAGCTACTCGTCTATAGTTACCAGGCGTGATATTTTAACGAAGTCCCACGAAAACTAACATAGTTCGTAACTACGGGTCTCAGCTTATAATTGCTATGTGATGATGTTTTTTTATATTACAACATACGCTATCACGATAATTCTGCTTACTCGTCTTTACATAATGTATTTAAGTCCTTTTGATTTATTATATATATATATACACACATATGTTTGTGCATATGTAGTTTTCCTTGTTTTATTCATCTCCTAAATGGATGACAGGGCAGAATTGGGTGAAGAAAGCATTTGTTTTACATACGGTGATGTTAGTGATTAAACGGTTATTTGTTAAACAAATTAAAGTGATAATTAGTGGTTTTTTGTCATTGATTTAATAATTCCATTATAGAAAATTCTATACTTGTATTAAGAATAGGTTCTTACCACGTGTGTATGTTTTTTTGTGTCAAAACAACTGTTTCCCAATGTTCTTTCTTTTTTTTACTTTTTCTGTAATAAGAGCCCGGCATGGCCAGGTGGTTAGGACGTTCGGCTCGCAATCTGTGGGTCGCGGGTTCGAATCCCCGTCACACCAAACATGCTCGCCCTTTCAGCCGTGGGAGTGTTATAATGTGACGGTCAATCCCACTATTCGTTGGTAAAAGAGTAGCCGAAGAGCTGGCGGTGGGTGGTGGTGACTAGCTGCCTTCCCTCTAGTCTTACACTGCTAAATTAGGGATGGCTAGGGCAGATAGCCCTCGTCTAGCTTTGCGCGAAATTCAAAAACAAATAAATTGTAATAAGAATGACAGATTTTTTATCATTTTGCCTACTCAACAAACACATTACATAAGATGTAAAGTGTAAAACACTGAGACGAAAAACTATACATATATAAAGCAAGAAAGAGCATAAGACATATCTAAAACAATTCAGCAGCATAATAGCATTCATCTCCAAATTTCTGAAATGTTAAATTTCTGTATGTAGTATTTAAAATGAAGTAAATGCAATGTAACGTTTCATAAAGACTGTAAAGCTAATTCTGGCCTTTAGCTTTTAAAACCAGACTACGACTACTTGCAATATAAAGATTATAGGTGCTACTCACCAATGAATTGTATTTTAAAAAATCAGATAGAAATTATCAGGATTGTTCCCTGCAACTTTTGGAATTATACTTATCACTCTGCGAATTTATTGGTTAAAATTGTTAATATAACAAGGCAACCATGAGTTCAGTCTAAGTGAAAAACATCAATGCACGATAATCGTGAGATCAGACGCATCGATTGATTATTTAATTGTTTTAGAATTCTTGCGCAAAGCTATACAAGTTATATGCGCACAGCCGTCTCTAATTTTCAAATGACAGACTCGAAGGATGGCAGCTTGGCAATACCATCTACTGTCAACTCTTGGGCGACTCTAATCTCACCGAACAGTGGGCTCTGACTGTCACTCTTATACAATACATAAAACAACAAAGCGCGGAACAAATCATGCTTCTCAGATTCGGGTTCCGGACACGTTAACCATTGCCCCATGGTCGGTTTGTCACGTGTCATATCAATAAATTGCCAGAAAAGTGCAATCGGATTAAAGTTTCATCAACGTATGGTCTAAAGAATTTTATTTTTACTTAAGTAAGTTGTGCGATGTGTATGTCCAACTTCATCCAGTGCAAAGCACTACAATACTGTCAGGCAAGTAGCTGATGTCTCAATGCGATCCAACAGATCCTGGAAATAGCTATGAGCCTTCGAGATACACCAATGGTGCTTTGAGACCACATCCAATGTAAAATGCTATAACGCCCATACACCACATTATTCTGGTACAGACTTCACTCGAAGAAGTCACATTCATCTGAATGCATGCATCTCAGAACTTTTATAAGAAGAGAGAAACCTAGACTGAACGTGCAACATTTCTTGGCTACATATTTGTAAAGAAGCTGGTAGCCAGAACCTATCTGCTCCATCATTTAAGTATGGTGGTGAGATGCAACAAGTAAACCCACCAGTGTTCAATGGGACAGCAAAAGAGGAATATGACCATTTCCTTAAGTTGTTGCTTAGAATGGATGAACTTAAGGACAGACAGTGCAATGCATGGTGCTGAGTGTAGATGGTCACGTGATTTATAACTTATAGTATTTGGATGAGAGCGCAGGCACTTTTCTCAATTATTCACACTATAAACCTGATCCGGATCTATAGTGCTGAGAAAAGGACCCTACAAGAACATATCTGCTTACCTGATCCTGTGGAGAACCAAGTGATCTATAATGCTCAGAAGAGAGCCCTACAAAAATATAGCTGCTGACCTGATCCTGTAGAGAACCAAGTGATCTATAAGGCTGAGAAGAGAGCCCTACAAGAATATAGCTGCTGACCTGATCCTGTGGAGAACCAAGTGATATATAAGGCTGAGAAGAGAGCCCTACAAGAATATAGCTGCTGACCTGATCCTGTAGAGAACCAAGTGATCTATAAGGCTAAGAAGAGGGTCGTACAAGAACGTAGCTGCTGACATGATCCTGTAGAGAACCAAGTGATCTATAGGGCTGAGAAGAGGCCCCTACAATAACATAGATACTTAGGTAGATAATTCAAGAAGATTGAACGGTAAGATAATTTCAAGCCTGTTCTCTGTTGGTCATGATCTGGTACACAGTAATAAGTTCATAAAAGGTTTAATTTGTTATGTTGCATAACATTTCAAGAACTTGTGTTTTGTGGATAATTAATTCTATCTGTTGCTGAATAAAATTAACCAAATTTTGCCTACCAAAGCTTTGTACGTTTTGCATCTTCGTGCATCTTTTTGATATTTTATCAAAATATTGCTAGGGAATTTTTCTTTTTCGATTTTTCGACTTTCCGGTGGCATTGAAAAAAGGTTCTACTGTTTTTGAACTTGAAATTTTAAAACTTACACGTAATCTTCTAAGTAGTGTGTATTTTAATGGTTTAAATGAATCAGTCATGTTGTTTCTATCAAATATATCTAAATATTTCTAAATATTAATGCAATGTTACAATAAAAATTGCATAAATTATTAAAGTGCTTATTTCTTAATTGATGATAAGTCCACTGTACAATGATGAAAATAATCACAAGCTAAAATACACACAATATGACGAAAAAAATGTAATTCTAGCGGTTCATTTTATAGGGTTGTTGATGATATAGTAAGTTAAGATGCTGCAATACTTATTTCCAAATCCCCAGTAGCTTAGAAGTAAGTCAGAAGGCTTATACAGCTAAAAATCGGGTTTCGATACTCAGGATGAACAAAGCTCAGAATGCAAAATAATGAACAAAAAACTTTCATTTCTATATAATGTAATTCGCTTTGTTTTTTATGAAGATTATACTTCTCTGCGTGAGAAAGAATTACATTTGAGTAAATGTATGTTTCTAATAATGTCAGTATAGCAATTCTATTGATACTGGCTAATGAAGTATTACTAACTTTTGTACTCTAAAATTGACTTTCTTTATAAATTGTATCATTCGATCGGATCCATGCCAATTTGTTTTACAATGCCAAATACAGCTACTTATGTACAAAGTGAAGTTTGTTTGAATCTTAATGATACAGATATAGAAAAATAAGATGTCATAAAATGCTTTTATTTCCTCTGATACTACTTGCTCGCACGTTTATTATCACTGAACTTTCATTTGCTTAGCAAATTATCAACCCTTTTTTCATATCAATACAGAAAGAAGGTAAGTTCCGTAAATTTTATTATACGTTCTAGTATAATAAAATTTACGGAATACCTTCTTTCTGTATTGCTTAGGGAAAGATCAAGCACGTGCTTTTTTGTTGTTGTTGTTGGGTTCTCTCACTTAAGTATTTATCACCTATGAAATTTATAAATTCGAATTCCCTTTTCTTGAATCCCTAACAGTGGAAACAATTGTTCAAAGAAACTCAATGGGCTATCGTCCATTGTGAAAACCTTATCTCAATGATAGCTAAGGAACTGTTGAGTTAATAATCTGTAAATTTTACGTCAGTGTACTGAGAGCAAAGAATGTGCTATCCATTCACTTTTCAATCTTGTTGGTACCCTAGAAAACATTGTAGCCAAAACTTAAGACGCGTAACAGTTGTTTAGTTTACGTTTTTGACAAACTTAAGTTCCACTGTATAAATTGACGTTGAAGTCCCCGCGAGAGTGCTGTCCTAATTTTCAAATCACGTATTCCTCTAATTTCATATACGATATGAACAAGTTGAAAGGAATGTTGGAGAAAACGTCTGTGGTTTAGGTGTTGTTGTTGTTTTTCTTTGTGTGTATATTTTTTGTTTTTGTTTTCATAAATTTTAGGCGCATTCGTTTCAATTAACAAACTTTTAAAACATTTGCATCTTGGCGGAATTATCCATTTAGTCGTTGAGATTGCATTGCTAGGAATTCAGAAGTTGATTATACTTACAAATCTGTAGTCAAATTATTGCGTTAGTAGTAGAAAAGTTTAACATAAGAATATTTTGAACAATTCGTCAAAACTCTTTTATATTTTTTGCTTAGGTATGTTGCATATGAAAGGTATATCTCGTGAACTTACATTCTTCAGCATACCAGCACCTCTTCCGGTAAGCACCTCAGCGGTAAGTCTGAAGGCTTATAACTCTAAAAATTGGGTTTAGATATCCGCGGTAGGTAGAGCACAGATCGCTCAATGTGTAACTTTGTGTTTAACAATAACTAACGACATTCTACATACCACTAGCAACTCTAGCGGTACATGAAATGTATATAAATCTTTCGTAAGATCATAATTCGAGAACCTACAAAAAACATCAATTCTTTCAACACATCACCCTCTAAGAAAGGTTGATTGGTAACTATTCCAGACAGTTGTTTAACCTTTGTTGAGCTAAGTGTTTCAACGATACTCCCGCCCACCCTTCTCATTGTTGACAGGAGTACACGTTTTTCTGTAGCCGATTTTCTTGTATTGTAATCAGAAAAAATGTAAACATAATTTTCCGAACAAAAGGGGATTATACGTGCAATACCACGGGAAGTTCTTCTTTGATTTTTATTCATAGCTTACCAAATTCATTATCTAACTTTATGATGCTAACAGAAGACAGAAATTAGTCTCACGCTAGGATGGGTAAGAAAATTTTAAGTAGACCATTCATGGGATCATTTGCACAATGGTTCTTTTATAAAATAATGAATGGTAGTATTAAATAGTCTCTGTGACAAAGATTAAGTTGTGATGCAAATTTACGACCAGTAGAGAATAGCGTATAGTAGAAGGCAAATGACTAATCTAAGATTCCAGATTGTAGACCTTCTGATTTGCCGGAAGTGAGCGGCTTAACTCAGAACCAGGCTTGCTTTGCATATTCTATAAGGTTGCATAAAAGCTTTGTAGATTTTAAGAACAATACGAGGATAACATCCCCCACTTATCCCCACATAAACTGTGCCGGTAATTAAATTCCTTTCTTGTACATTTTACAAACTTTGCCATTTTGCGTTGTTCAATAAGTTATTTATAAAAGATGTTAAGAGTTTTCCGATTATTTGTAGAAAACACATTATAGTTTCGGAGAACTAGGATTAAGTTCAATTCTCTATTTAGATCATAAATAATGGTGAATTTGCTTTTTGGAAACTAGTAAAAGGAACAATGGAACGTAATTTCATACGGTGTCTTATTCCTTTGCTAATTAAAAATCACAGTTATTGCTATTAATATAGATGATTAATTTTACTTGTATTAATAAAATTACTATATGGATATAAAGGGTTATTTATTGAAGAATTGGTCACAATACTTTAGTGCTAAATAACAAAAAACATAAGTTTTTGAAGAAAAATTAGGATTTTTTTTGTATTCCTTGCGACACTCCAAAAATTACATTTATATTTTATTTCCAATGAACTTGCTGAATCTCTTTGGTTGTATTTCTACGAGACAAATGTTGGCTATTGTGTTTGAAATGCTTGTACAATGTCTTTCTATTACAATAAAAATGGATATATGATACCAACAGTTACGAAAGAAACAGAAATAAAACCTGAGTTTAAAACTAAAAATAACTTATTTATCTCTGTTAGGAGCAAAGCTGTACTTCAATTATTTATCCACTTATCACACTTTTAGTTATTTAATTACATTTTGAATTTAACACAGTAAAAAAATATTGACATGCGCGAAATGGTCATTCCCGTAGGCATAGAGTTAACATTATCTATGGAACAGTGCAAGATATTATCTTCATGGTAATCTGTTACTTCTATTTTTAGTAAATATTATCTTCATGGTAATCTGTTACTTCTATTTTTAGTAAATATTATCTTCATGGTAATCTGTTACTTCTATTTTTAGTAAATATTATCTTCATGGTAATCTGTTACTTCTATTTTTAGTAGATATTATCTTCATGGTAATCTGTTACTTCTATTTTTAGTAAATATTATCTTCATGGTAATCTGTTACTTCTATTTTTAGTAGATATTATCTTCATGGTAATCTGTTACTTCTATTTTTAGTAAATATTATCTTCATGGTAATCTGTTACTTCTATTTGTAGTAGATATTATCTTCATGGTAATCTGTTACTTCTATTTTTAGTAAATATTATCTTCATGGTAATCTGTTACTTCTATTTTTAGTAGATATTATCTTCATGGTAATCTGTTACTTCTATTTTTAGTATTATTTGAGCGAATAACCTGAGCATTGTAATTTATCTTTCCTCCTAAATGAATCAGTGCTCATTAGAAACGCGTGATGAATGTTTTCTTCAAATGACTATTTCGAGAAACATAGAACGAATAAAATCACAAGTGCTTCTTTTATTTGTTTCATTAATATTTAAGATTATCCAAATGCGACTGAGAGTAATTTATAATATTATTTTCTCACCTAATACAGATCTTTAGAAAGAAGAAAACACGGGTAATCTTTCAACAATCCTTTTTGTTGTTGTATACTGATACCGACTGAACTTTTCTGAACTCGCCATACCGATTGAGGCTCAACATTCAAATTACCAATGAAAAAGCTCTTTGTATCAGTTACGTGAATTACATTAAGTTACATGCGTGACAAAAGTGTTGGGATTTTTTTTTAAACTTATTATGGCGTTTCAGCATTATACACCATGTGAACTTAATATTGATTTATACTTGACCTTGAGACCAACATTAGCTTCCATCTATTCATTACAGAATGTAATATAGTAAATAAATGCTCGAGTCAATGCTCTCAGACCTAATTTTGAAGAAAGCACTTGATTGACCGTGTTGCTTTCAGAACTTCCAACTCATGTTTTATATTACTTCCCCCAGTGGTATCCCAAAAACTTTGTCACTGAAATAATACACACGTGATTTTTATCTCCTTCTCTACGTTCTCTGGTGGGTCAACGATAGGTTTATAGACTGTCAACCCTAAAATCCTAGGCTCTATTTCTAGCTGTGGACAGAGCTCATATAACCCATTCTGTACCTTTGCACAAAGAAAACAACAACAAACTATCCTTCTCTCTGATATTTTCGAAATAATGATTCGTTCTTAACTTTTCAAATAATTTATTTTAATTCTTAATTTGTTTTACACCTCAAGTGGAGAGAATAATTAATTTAAAGTTTTATAGCTCATTACAATTAAACGAGCAACATTTAAAACTTGTGATCAGTGCTGTCACCTCTTTTCACACATTGTGTACATGTACGTTATCAGAATTTACCCATCACTGTTAATATTCGTTGTATTTTGTTTAAAATATTCCTATTGTATGCAGTTCTGAGGTTTGTAAGTTAATATTAACACCTGGCACTGATCAGAAGAAATCGTTAGGGGAATAAAATCTTTACATTAAATGTTAAAACAGGAAGAAAATTACTTATTAACTACTCAGTAACTAATAGCTAGTTAAATATATAAGAGAAATAAATATTTCTAAAGTTATATTTGTCTAGTTATTTTTAAACGTGTATCAATCTTTTACAAAAGTTAATTAAATTTTAATCAGAGCTACTTGAAGCATAACCCTCCCTCATTTGTTCTTCTGTATTCTGCCCGTTTTTGTTAATTATTGCCACAATTTTCTCCTTTGTCCTTTAATTCATGTGACTAAGCATTAAAAACAAAAAGGTCGTTAGAGAAATGATTCCACTATATAGACTGACTTTACAGTTAAATTTGCTTCATACGCATTGAGGAAAATAACCCAATATCCAATTATCAAACTCCAGTGGCTTCCACAAGAATCTTTGTAATTTATATTTCAGAGTTTATTTCTATAAATATTTTATAAATCATTGACTATTACTAAAAATAAACTACTAATGTTACATTTGTGTAGAGTTTCCTCTATGAAAGTAAATACTAATTCTTCGACAGTATTCATAAGACCTTCTGACAAATACAAATTACTTATACAAGTGTGTCTGGTGTGGTTCAAATTTTCCCAGGCAACACGACCTCTTATCTGTCAACAATAAGCATTTGCTAAGTCCTTTTACACACATCTGATTGCCATTTATCATGAACATGTTGTGTATCAGTAAGATAATCAAAATATTCCTAAATCTAAATTTTTTAGTTTTAAATTAATTATCCATCTGTATTAACAGTATTAAAAACAACACCTGCCACTCTTGCTCTCCGGTTTTTTTGTTTTTGTTTTTTTTATTCTTATCCATTTATCATTCTTTCCAGTTTATAATATGGCCAGCATCATGCATGCTATAAAAGTTGATGATCTTTCAAATGAATGTGAGACAGAAGTGATCTTGGTGATGAGCATGATTTAGAATATCTGGCAGCTCACAAGCCATCCTTTAATCCCACAACAGTCAGAAAATAAAATTAAATACAAATATTTATGAAGTACATTAAAGAAGCCACGTTTATGTTAACAATAATATTGGAAGTGTTAAATACATAATCAATTGTCACTGATTAGATCACAAATGGCACACACATAAAACTATTTCTTGTTTAGCAAAATATTAGAAACACCAGCAATAAAAAAAAACTTGTAGTAAATGTGTTCATGTTTTAAACGGTAGAATTGACTATCATTTCCCTTTATTCTCCCTTCTTGGACTACTTTTTATTTGAATAATTCAACGAATTAACCCCTTATTTTTAGCCCATTGTGCAGATTTGCGCTTAACTTCAAACAAACAAACTATAACTGAATCTAAAAAGGACATCAAATAGTTTGTCATTTAGATATTTTAATACTTAACGAATTGTTTGCATTCTCTAAAACGTTTGTCACAAATGTTCATAGGCTAAAAATAGTAAGTCTATGAAATTCATCAAATCTTTAACACGAAAACAATGTTATTTTAATTTTCTCCTGTTGCAAGAGGGCTTTATATCAGTTTACTCTGTAGTCAGTTATTGCTATTTTAAGACCAATTTAAATCATTAAATAGCGCATTTAAATGCATTAATTCAACAATGACTCATTAACTCAATGTCACTCTTAAGAATACAGATATGATTTACAAATAACAAAACTATTAAACTTGTTATTCAGAAGTATTTGAGTTGTTGTTTTTTTTCAAGTTTTAAGGATGGTCGTTAGCTGAAATAAAGGGAAATGCGCTTTTATTTCATTTGTGTCTTTCTTTACTCCTTAGCTTTTCTTATGCTGTTACATTGTCGAGATTTCATCTGAAATAATTGTCATATAAATGAACACGAACGGAACTGCACTATAGAAAAGCTTCTTAACGCTTCAAAATATTTGTTGACGCTGCTACCTCGAGATTGTAAATTTCTTTTTTTACATAGGTTTATTTATACTTATACGACATTGCTATCACTTCGAAAAGTTGTATCTTTAAAATTTCTCTTTATGTGAAATTAGTAAAATATTATAGTTTTTAATACAAAAAGTAAAGGAATACTTACTAAATACTTATTATTCTTTACTTTTTGCAGAAGACTTTTACTTATATTATAGAACGAGGAACTATGTTTTTGTGGTTAAACTGGCCCTGAATGGCCAGGTGGTTAGGAGCGCTCGACTCGCAGTCTCCGTCACACCAAACATGCTCGCCCTTTCAGCCGTGGGGGCGTTATAACGTGACGGTTACTCCCTCTATTTGTTGGTA
>NW_013665612.1:1233941-1250734 GCF_000517525.1 Limulus polyphemus
AATATATATATATATATATATAACCGTAAAAACTACAGTTGTAGTAATGCCTATGAATAGTGAACATGTGTCATTCATTATATCTGATACCACATTAACAACTCGTTAAACTCGATATATTTCACTAATTTCTCAGAATTTAGTCTTTTTGTAAATAAAACAATCGAATCTTAAAAAGACAGCAAATAGTTGTTGTTTTTTATCGCACTAAATAATAGTTTTATTGCTTAATCACTATATTACTAATGGCGGCAATATGTTAGCAGCCCTATGTGTTACATAAAGTATTCCTTTAGATCATGTGAATGTATTTTATCTATATATTTAAATTCATTAATCACAAATGCCATTTGTTTGCTTCTTTGTTTAGAAGTATCATCTACATTCAAGAACTTAATGAAGTGTAGTTAATAGTGATGTCACCATGTGCTTTAGTAAAATTCATTTCAGAAATATTAAAATGTTTATTTTTCCCTAGGTAAGCAGCCTCACAGAAACTTCCGAATAGGTGCAAAAGCAATAACTAACGAATCTTATGATCGCAGATTAATACACCATATTAGATTAAAACATATCTCAAAGACTGTTTTCAGTTCCCGTGTACTTATGGACTTTCACTACTTTACTGTCATTATTTATTCATCAGACGAACTGTGGATCAGAGGGTCGATTATCTACGTCCTGACATTGCACAAAATAAATGAAAAAATTGCGATCTGCACTTTGAGGTCGTGGGTACGTTATAAAATTGATCGTTGAATCTCATTATTGGATTTGCGGTTAGCTTACCTTTCTTCTAGTCTATCAGTTCAAAAATAGGCACAGCTAGCGCCTATAGCGTTATGCGAATACCCGAGCCAAAATTTTTTGTATCTTTTTTTTTACTCTATATTTTATACTTAGGTCATCATAAATTGTATACAGAAAAAACTACACTTTAAACGTTTCGAAGGCCAACGCTCTCCTTATTCAGCGAGTTCAAATTATACATTATATGATATTTCATAAGAACGCACTGTAGAAGGAGACCGTTGGCCTTTGAAACGTTTGAAGTGTAGCTGTATTGTGTGGATTTTATCAAAAGCGTTTTGAAAAGTATTTATCAAAGATGATACATTATTCCTTGAGGTCCTCCGATAGGACAGTGGTAAGTCAACGGATTGGGGGCTCGATTCCTCTCGGTGGAATAGCAGATAGCTCAATGTGGTTTTACTATAACAAAACACACATACACTCTCTTCCTTGAGATAGCGAGAAGCGCTTAGACAGAATAGACTAATCCGAAACATATAAGATCAATAAAGGCATATCTTTGTTTTAGATTCTCAGTCTTTGAATCAGCTGCCAAAGGCTAGAACGTGAATTTGGTATAATGCTGCTTTGATTTGTTGAATTAATATTAGTTCCTTTCATCACAGCTGCCTACTAGGATTAGGATTAAATGTCAACCCAATAGTAAATATATACAGCAAGCTATGGTACTTGTCCTTTGTCCGGGTTATGAACTTAAAAAATGTTGGGGTGGATGCCATGATAATTAACGCAAAAATCCTAACTTTCACACAATTTATTTATAACATAACATATTATTACAGTATTTATTAGTATCTCTCCAAAGGTTTTGTATAAGGTTTAAGAACTCAATATGTATATACTTAATACATGGTATACACTGTGCGATGGTCAGGGTGACTTTGTATTAAGAGGTAACGGCTAAAATAGTAGTAGGGTTGCTTTCTGTTACCCGCTTTCAATAACCAGCTCTTAATGTGCTTTCGCAATGTTTCATATGATTAGTTAATAGACCGTCATTAACCGCAAAAAATACTTAAGGGCCGAAGCTGAAAGTTCACGGATCAAATTAGGAAGTTGGTATAAGTCAAAAAACGGCTTTTCATATCAGCCTTATGGTGGCTATTGGAGTAGAAACTTCAGATGAGTTTATATATTATTCCTTTTTTTTTCATTGCATTCCTCCATAGAGAGTGCTAGCGTATTTTTTGAGATATATAGGAGTTATGTGTGCCCCCAACACTTTGTGTATGTTGTGTTATAGAGAATGTTATTTTCTATGTAAGAACGTGGCGCCATCTATAAATGTAATTAACGTTAACTTACTTCAACGATAATAAATGCTCAATAACAGCAATACATGCCTCTTGTTTCAAACTATCATCTCACCAAGTTTGGTTGAGACTGGTCCAACGACGTAGGAGTATTTATAAAACGGACAAACAGACATACACACAGGTTATATATATATATATATAGAGAGAGAGAGAGATTAAATATAGTGGTTTTAAATTCTTATAAAAATTAGAATGGTTTGTTTTACCATTTGGGTTTTTGCCATAAGAGTTAAAGTTTGAATTTCTGCTGTTTGTTCCAAAATTGTAGAAGTCCTAAATCCGTATTTACTTTTAGCATTAGCCTATAAGTTCACAAGATCTTAGGTTGGAGAGGAAATATTAAGTATAATTAAGGGTATATAGTTATTCCAGCTGCATTACAAATTTTATAACTGGATTACTGGTGATTAAGTGTTATTTTGAACAATTGAAAATTTCTAGTGAAGGAGTTAATGTATTTCTTTTCCATTTTAGTGTAAATTTAAGTCAGTTTGAACAAGTGTTAGTTATTTCAAAGAGTTATGACATAAGATATATATATATATACCTCTTGCTCGTGGTTCAGTGGTAAGTCTGAAGATTTATAACGATAAAAACCGAGTTTCGATACCCGTGGCAGGCACAGAACAGATAGCTCATGGTTTAGATTTGGGCTTAACAATAAACAAACAAATATCTTGCTCGTTTAACTTGTGGTCGGTAATTTTCATGAAAAATAGATTCGATTTTAGCTTTTGAACACATAAGGTACTATCCTAAAAGTATCAAAGATTAGATCTTAAAAAGATAGTATAAAACTAAATTCATAAGTTAAAGGTATCGTCTTAGGGCAAATAAATGTTTGGTATACATTTTTCTTGCATTATTTTGAAAGAGTAATGTGAACCCAGTCATTTCTTCTCAGCCGTGTGTCTTATATTCTTACTCCACCTAAACTGAAATAAAAAAGTCACACAGACATACGTGAGAAAATACCTAGTCATTCCAAAATTTATTACATTTTTTCAAAGCAAACTTACTTAAAATCCCTGCTAGCTTATATCCGTGTGGAGCTGGGAAGCACTTACCTGTTTATCAATCCCTCCATCCATGCTTTTATGTTCCACTTGTTGCTCTTTCTCCCCCTTTTTTTTTGTGTGTGTGTTTTTCCAGCGACATATTTGTAAAACTTTTGATCTGATTTTAATTGTTATTCTTTATTTCATATATATGTTTAGCCATCGGTTCATTAGTCATAAAGAACGTCGTTTACTTTTCAAACCTTCTTTACCCATCCGTCCAGTCGACTATTTTTCATATTTTTTCAAGTCTATGCGTTTCTCTAATCAGCTTTCTTTCTTACTGTCGTCTGATTTTCTCTCTACTTACTCGTACTTTTCTGTCGCAACATCTCCGGTTTCTAGTTCATCGTTTGATGCATATAAATAGAACATAAATTATGCAACTTAGCCATAAAAAACACAATATAATTCAATCAAAGGCTTTGGTATAGTCTCAACTGTATGTTATTCTAATTCTAAACGACACAGAAAACCTTGCGATATTTTTTTTTTTTTTTTTTTTTATCTCTAGGTTCGTCGCTCGTGATCGTGCTTGTACTACCCACAGGTACATATACAATGTTTGGCTGATCTTAATTCAAAGGAAATAAGTCAAATTTGCATTCATACGACCTAAATCAATTTCAAACGCGAACTTCAACGTCTCGACCGACAGAAGCTTTTGTTCTGGGTCAGCTGAGACCACTACATTATGCTTTTCTTCCCACTGAGTTCCACGTGATGCACTCACCTCTTACCAGTTTTCCACTTCACCTATCTATAATCTCCTTGCGATCACAAACAGTCTACAAGTATTTGATTATTGTTTGGTTGTCACTGATTCAAAAGACGAAAGTTAAGTCAACTTTACGTCCATTCATAACTATATAATTATCATTTCTTAGTGTACGTTAGTTTATTGATAACAGACATACTAACATTTTGTGAAACTTTTCATACATAAAACGATCAGCTGTACTCAACTGTTAATAACACCTGCTTAATATTTAAAACTACTACCGAATATTTTCAAAATCATCGATATATTCTGAACAAGTACGAATATTATAAACCACATAAAAAAGTAATATAGATATTAATGAGGAGTTAGATAAGATATAGCTTCCACTGGAAATTTCATGTGCAATGACCATATAATACGTAAAGTATAACAATGAAGGATATTTTCAAAATGGTTCTAAGGCATTATTTGAAACAGAAATATCTAAATTCATATATATGTATTGACATCTGTTGAATTGTTTCTGAATAATAATTTTTAGAGTTTTAAAACAAAATAAGAAGGTAAAGGGAATATAATTTAACAACTGCATAAAATAAAAGGGAATAATGTACCAACAAGTTGAGATTATATAGCTCCAGAAATGTTCAAATTCCGATAAAAAAAATCTTAGTTAAATATAGGTCATTAGTAAAGAAAGATCATATTTGTTTTAGAAAAGTATTTGAAAGATCCGATTAGCAAACCATGTTTTACATCTGAGGTATAAAAGTGGTAACAAGTATTACAAATGTGTCACTACCTATGCTATAGTGACGCGTTGGAAATTAACCTATACTGGATAATATGTTTTATATTATGCATCTATATGAACCTAAACTTTAACATTAGCATTCAGTTGTAAACTGTCAGAAACCATATACGTGAAATATATAGATTTGCTTGGTTTCATAATATCGTTGCAGTCCCTTAACTTGATGAGGTATTCCTTTAAATGTATGCTTATGTATTTGAAATGAAGGCATATGATACCTGAAGTAAGTGGCAGAGTGCTTAGAAACCAAGATTAAAAACATGCTGCTTGATATATAATACCAAGAGTAAGTAGCTTAGGAAGTGTTTGGAAACCAAATCAATATGCATGCTGCTTAAGCGACAAATAGAAATAAATAACCATAATTTAGAAAAGTTCGTTTTCATATCATCTTACACGTGAGCTTGCTTTTTACAGTTGATAAGAGTCTTATTGCTCACTGTTAGCTTTTTTTCTATTTCAATCCATTGCCTTAATAATTAGAATGCATCAAATTCTGCAGGTATGTTTCGATTAAAATGGTCAAATGCCATTTCCAAAAAAAAAGCGAGCAGAGTAATGCTTAGAATATAGGGATGGCCCGGGAAACAATGGCCAACGCATATTATGTATTTCTCATCATAGTCTCAAGTCTCATTTATAACAATCTAAGATAATTTTATAAACAACTAGCTTAGGTTTTCGAGATTTTCAAAAGTTATTAAGACCTTCAAATTAGCCAAAAAAACATCGCCACGGTAGAGAACGGGTGAGTAGCGTAACAACCAAATGTTCTGCTGATTATTCTTATTATGAGTCAGAAGGGCTAGCTCACCACGCTTGAAGTTGTTATGATGATTTACACACCAAAATGTTGCATTTTAACTTGAAGAGTGCAGAAGCAGTATAGCGTTTCACTAACTTCAATACATGATGTCCATCAAGACAACTCATCACGCCAGGCTAAAACTGTTGCCTTCATAGCAACTGCCATTCATTATAGAATATTCATTGGTATTGCTTTAAAAAAAAAGGTTGATGTGGGGATGGCAATGCCAAGAAGTACAGAAACCAAGTAGGGATGAATAATACAACATAATGTTTAGGGACAACAAGGTACCTATTGGTCTATATCGGCTGTCCCATTCTCTGAACTAAACTAAAACTACTAAACATTTTTTTTTAAATCTTAAAGCCAACCCTTATTATTTGTATAGTTATGAAGCTTTCTCTTAAACTCACCTAAATTTACTGCCTCCACAACATCCCAAGGCAACCCATTCCAGAGGTCAACTACCTTATTAGAAAAATAAAACTTTCATTGCTGAAGATGACTCCTACCCTATCAAAACTTATATTTGTGTCCCTTAGGCTTACCATTCTTGCCGTTAAGTATGAAAAAATATGATGCACGAACACTATAAATTCCTTATACAATTTTAAACACCTCATTCAGATCGCCCCTAACTCTTCTTTTTTCAAGAGAAAACAATTACAGGGATATTAATATTTCCTCATATGACAACCCCACCATCCCAGGAATAATTCTAGTAACCCTTCTTTTACCCTTTCCGACAATTAAATGTCCTTCCTAAGGTAAAGAGCCCAAGACTGAACACAATACTCCAAATTTAGCCTTATCAGTGACCAAAAATTTAACCATGTTTCAGGTATTCCCATTATATTAAAATCCTCCAATCCTACCAGTGCTCTAAAGTCATCTATTTTATTTCTTATAATTCTAGCATTACAATAGTACCAATTAAACCTACCCCTTAGAACTACTTCTATATTCATTTCCTATGCTAAACTTTTATCTGCCTTTTATTTTTTTTTGCATTTAATTTTTCCTAACCCTCACCACTCTCTAGTCCTAGTTTAAAACTTACCTTACAGCTGAGTTAATAACCTTAGCAAACACGCCAGACCCTACTCTATTTAAATGTAAACCACCCATTTCAAAAAGCTCCCTTCTCCCATTGAACTATCCCACAAGTCCAACCAGCCAATATGCTCATCCTTACATATTAACCTGAACCTAGCATTTAGCCCTACTTATAATTCCATCCACACAATTAATTCTCGGCAATATCCCTGACACAATTAAGTTATGTTTTTTAAGTGCCTTTAGCAACCCATTGTACTTATCAATAAGCTCCTCTAACCTACCTTTCCCTACATCATTAGCCCCTACGTGCACAATAAAAACTTCATCATTGCTAGCCCCATTTAATATATCTCTTGCTCTGTACGTTATATCCTCCACCTTTGCCCCTGGGCAGCATAATATAATTCTTTTCTCCCTTTTTCCCCATAGACTATCCCATCCTTGTCCTAGCCTTGTCAAGGAATCACCTCTAACTATAACCTCCTTAAGTTTGTCCTCCACATCCTTCTCTGACCCTTTTGTTTTTCTTCCCTTCAATAGTTTCTCATCTGCACAAGTCAAGGACTGAAACTTGTTACTCAATGAAATCCGCTAACTTTAGTCCTAATAGTACTGCTTCTAACTTCCTGAAAGTTGATGTTATCTGATGTATTCCTTGCTGTAAAAGCTTAAGCTCCTCTTGAAATCCTGCTGCCATTTCCCACAATTTGCACTTCTCTTTATCTATTGCCTTTACTTGAATTAAAATAGCCTTCAACCTACAAACTCTACATACAAATTGTTCATCTTCACTAGTATTAGCTTCCGTAAAAGCACATACCAGTCCCGAGCTCCAAAATAAAACCCACTAATTACACAAAATCCCTACATAAGTAGCCACTGAGTCAATGTTACAAGCTTAGGAGAATTAGCCATTGTAAGACTTTATGGCATTATTAAATTTTAATGTTTTGTATTCAAAGCTGTATTCATGAAAATGAAAGTAATTCAGTATTTACTTGTAGATAAAACTTTTTCTTGGAAAGATTTGGCTATTTATATAGGAATTTTTGTATGGTTTTGTGTATTCATCCCTACCTTGTTTCTGTACTTTTTGATATTGCCATTCCTACATCATTCTTTTTTATTATTACTTGTAAAATATTAATGGATGTTACTGAGAATTAGTTAATGAAATGTTTACAGAGTTCAACAATAATTCAGGAGAAATATACTGAGAATAGAACTGACAATTTTGAGTTTCAGAACAATGAGCTACGAAGTTTCAAGTATACAGTATAAATAATGTTCAATAATGGTTTTCGCCTTCATAAATCGACATTTCAAACCTATCAATCAATGAAACTATAACAAGCATCATTTATATTGGACGGATTCAATCATTCATCCTTATAATATCCTGCACATTGAGATGCATTTTATTCTGATCACCAATTTCATATTGTTGAAAAATCGAAAAGAAAAAAGAAAAGTAATCCTAGTTCGTTGGAAAAACGATTTATGTACAAAGTATAATACACTTTCGAAATACTCTGTAACATCTCCAAACTTTATTGTATACAACTTGTGATTCTCGGTATACCATCTGTGAAATTTTGGTTCCTGCGATTTTCTTAATGATCTTATTATATTATTTGCATTATTAATACATGTATTCGGTAAAAAATACAAAATTCGGTATAAACATAGTTGTATTTTTAAATAAATGAAATTAATATTATTCCTTTACATCAATGAATATTAATTATGCAAAACAAAACTCGTAATGATACATGTACGGTAACCGGTGAATGGATCCCATCTCACTCGGTATGAACTAAAACTGAAAAAAGAAAGATCCATCTTCAAAACAAAAACAAGCAAAGTACGATCACGTCGACACTTGGGAAATTTGTCGGAGACACAGTCGATCACGGTGACTGTGAAAAAAAAAAGCTACATAATGTCTTAACCTAATAAGTTGAAAGTGTAAGTCAATGCAATTGTGGTTTACTGATTCCTTTATCACCACTTTTTAATGACGGAAATTAAATCGAAGAGCTCTTCTCCTTAAGATGTAAGAAAAGGCACGTTTCTCTAAGTAAAGAACGCCACTTAGACTAGACAGGCTTCAAAAAATGTCATGCTTCATTTATAGTCTTAACCTAAGTTGAAGCAAAGTACATTGATCATGTCTGTTATCATTCATTGACATACTAGATAGCAATGAAGGAAGTAAATTTGAGTTAATATTTTGTACAATAATTTTTGTTAAGGATACTGAAGGACTAATAGACCATACAAGTATTCTGTGCCCCTTGTGTATCTGCAGAATTGTGGATCATTCAATCATGTAGGTACAAAGTAAACATTATCAGTCACTTGATATCATAATATACTTAATATACATGCTATCAATATGGTATTGACCCCCCCCCCCGGTGTCTCAACTGTAAGACTGTGGGCTTTATAACACTAAAAATTGGGTTTAGATACTCTCAGACTGCACAGCGTAGATAGATAAATTGCGTGGCTTTGTGCTTAATAACGCACAAATAAACAAAAATATTGATTAATTACATTATATGTTTGTAGAATACAACAACATCGACTGAAATTGTTTTACTTTAAAAACACGATCTGCTTTCAAAACAATAAACAATAACATACATACTGACAATACAAATGTTAGAACGCACAAACAAACAAAAATATTGATTAATTACATTATATGTTTGTAGAATACAACAAAATCGACTGAAATTGTTTTACTTTAAAACCACGAACTGCTTTCAAAACAATAAACAATAACATACATACTGATAATAAAAATGTTAAAACCTTCTAACTAGCAAATAACATTGCATATATCATGATTTATACCATAAACTTTGACAGAGCTTTAGTTTAAGGTTGTATAAGTCTTCAGGGACAAATACTGCATATGTTCGGTAGGTAAATCCTGTGTAAATTCTAATCTGTAAGCAATGAAAAGATTTGACAACCAAATGTATTCACACAACATTATAGGCGAATGTAAACATTTTTCATTTGTCTAGTATCAAAATGCTCGCACTTCTCTGTTTCTGTCTCTGGTGAAATGAAATTATTAAACGAGATACAATACTGAACATAATTTCCATTTTAAATTTCACTCTACGCAAATGTTTTATGAGAGAGACAGGTGGACAAATTTCCTTAGCACTGGGTTGTGACTCGTGATTCGACACAACACGTTTCTCTTAAAATAACTTCCTACTAATGAAAAATTTATTTAATTTAATAATATAATTTTGGAAACATATATATATATGTAATAAAATAGTTATTATCATTTAAATGATGAGATCAAAATAACCAGAATTTTCTTGATCAGGTAAATAGATGATAAAGTAGGAGATCATTAACCTATGTTTGTTGTTTATTCCCAGCACGTCAGAATTTTCACCAACTCATTGATAAAGTTTATATATTTTCTATAAATCAGACTTTAAGTTAATTATTTTCACTTATTTAAAATACTAGCCCGAATTTATTCGTTATATTTACGAGGATAATTTAAATTCGAATAGAAATATGGATCGTATTTCAAAAATAAAAGCTAAGGTGCACTGGTGTTCTTAACATAGATTGTTTTTAAGCACCAGTCAAAAGTTCTCGAAACTCTTCTTGTCTGTTATTCGTTATTAGTAAATACAATTAAGAAAAATAAGAAAGCTCAGTTCTCTAGGTGCAGTTAATGTCCTATCAGTTATGGAATAGAAATTATGTTCTGCAATATCCTAAATATTTTTAGATTTTATTTTTCTGAAGAACTGAAAGCTGATATTAAGTGAAATGTAAATTATATTAATTATTAACTTCACATGTGCTTTGGCAATTTAGTCATCAAAGTAGCTCAAATAGAACGCTATTCCGAAATTCTTTATTTGTGTTTAAAATGGTATTCATTTAGAACATTCGTGCAGGTAAGTACAAATCTGTGACTACTAAAATATTATAGCTTGCTTTACTTGGGATTCCGATATTGAAAACAATTTATATTTTCTGTTTTTATTTTGTTTTTCTCGGATTAAATATATGTATACAGAGTCTGAGTGCTTCATATTAAAACGTTTTTGAAGCCTCGACACGTCGACACGACCAGTCATGCTCTATCTGATAATAGCTTCGTAGCATAGTTTCCATTGCAAAACGTCCTGTCGTAACGCTTCTATGTCCAACTCACACCTTACTCCTAGCTAGTTTTCAATAAAACATGTAGCGTACAAGGGTGATGGTTTCCCAGCGCCCGTTTCAATAGTCTGTTAGCACAAAGCTCCATAGTCGAATGTGTTCATATAGAAAACCATGAATACTCATTTCATTTTCTAGCCACTTCTGTTAGACAACAGTTAACCAAATATAACTTGTGCCGCTTTTCCAGAAGGATATCCTTCTTGACTGTGTTGCATACTGATCATGTATACAGCTTTTACTACTCATTTAAAAGACTCTGCTCTTTGCTTACCACCGGTGGGGTACGACTTGTTGCAGATCTGTTTCTGGGTGGTCTTAATGCCCCAATTTGTTCTGCATTCCTGTGTTTTCCACTTCGTTTAAGTGGAAGAGATATATTCGCCTTGGAAATTATTATAAGTTCTCAATCGTAACATATACTTGTGATCTGAATGAATAAATGTTAAACATTGGAAAGAACTGTTTCATATGCTTCCTAAAAGCGATAAACTTTTGGTGGAATAGTATACTAACTCCAAGCTTTATTATTTTGCTTATTCAAAATATTTTAATATAAGGTACTTTATATCTAACTATACATGTGCACCCCAAAGAAGAAAAAAGAAACACGTTTCTGCCTTCGAGCCGTACTATACTTAATATTTCTTTGTTTTTAATGGGTTGTTATTTTCTCGAAATATCAAATGTTATTCCAACTGTTTGATGTTGTGTTATTTTATCCGTATACAAAACAAAAACCAACATAGCCAGTTTTACAGCATAATAATCAGTTCTTCTCGTCCTACAAAAATAATTTGTTATCGTTGTCCCCCCCGGTGAGACAGCGGTAAGTCTTCAGATTTACAACGCTAAAATCAGATGTTCGATTCCCCTCGGTGGACACAGCAGATGGCCCGATGCGGCTTTGCTATAAGAAAACACACACACACTTGTCATAGTTACCTCTTCTGAATTTTTTCATAAGCACAGTCATAAAATATAGGTGAAAAACTATTAGTTTACGTTCATTTACCGACTTCTTTAAAAACTTTGGAGAGAACTTGTTACTATACCTTATCTTCCAGCCATTATATAAACTAATCATTAAACAAAATGTCTGCCTTTAGTAGATACTTTTTCGTTTTAGAATAACGCTTGATTTTGGCCCTCAAATTGTAAAATCAGCAAGGATAACCAAATCGATTACTTTATTTGTATGTCTTTGTTACTGACCTATACGAGCCGAGCGAGGCCTAATAGCTAGCATTAGAGTCTCCGTGATTCTCGTCTCTTTGCCGTAAAATCGCGTTCCCTACTTTGAGGCTCTGAGTACGCTATAAGAGTGATGGTCAAATGCCACTACTTGATTAGAGTAGTCCAAGAGTTGGTGGTGGGAGCTGTTCCCCCTAGTCCATCTGCTCAAAAGTAGGGACAACTAATGCTAATAACCTTTGTGTAGCTTTGCACAAAAAAAACAAAACAAACAACCAATCTGACTTCTACAGACGCAATACACGCTTCTGTATGAAAACAAATACATTGCCGAAGTTGTTATTTTTTCACGAATTATCATGTTCTTATATATTGTAAAATTGTTATGGTTAGGGCGATCGACTCGCAATCTGCGTGCGGGTCGCTGGTTCGAATCCCCGTCCCACCAGCCCTTTCAGCCGTGGGTGCGTTATTAGGTGACGTTGGTAAAAGAGTAGCCCAAGAGTTGGCGGATAGATGGCGATGACTAGCTGCCTTCCCTATTGTCTTACACTACTAAATTAGGGACGTCTAGCGCAGATATTTTTCGCGTAGCTTTGCGCGAATTCCATAACAAACAAACATACGAGATCATTAAAATGAAAATCGGACAAAATATCTCAAACAGTTTAATTTCGTATACCATTAACTTTTCAGAATGTTATAAGAATTGGAAAATCTGCAAGAAACATATAAAATTCCTCTCTCTCTTTTTTTCATCAAACTACTATCTGATTTATGTCCTGTGATACATCCAGGTGTAGGAAACTAGGAATACCCAGTGATATTTCTTTGAGTTTTCTTTAAAACTAGTATTCTAGCAGTTCATTTAAAATCTTACAGTTTTACACTAAAGTGTTGAAACTTAATAGAAAAACATATCGATAAAGCAGCTCCATTACTAAGAATACTGGTCTGCGATGTTAGAATTCAAGGCATTAGAGCTAAAGCTTTCAATCATTACACAAGGAATCTTGGCTGTTTGTTATTTGGCTTGCTACAAAGTCAAATTTTATCCTTGAACCACATTGTAAAAACACTTGAGAGAACCATTTCCTTATACTAACCTTAATGTTGTTTAGAACAAAGAGAACCAAAATAAATGAACTTTTTCAAAGTTTCTTGTTTTTTATTTCCTTACAATACTTTTCTTACATAATATAAACAATGTGTTTCATTTATTTTACAAAAGGATGTGAAAACTAGAAAAACATATTTAAATTTAAATAGCTGCATGTAGATATATATTGCAAATTACTTTGAATTTATAAATGTGCATTCGCATCTTATGATACCTATGATTAGCCTACAAAGTGAGAGTTATTGAAGGCAATAAGAGATCTTAAGTATAAAATTTTAAAAGTTTGAGTTATATTGACATAGAATTAAATGGAATGAGGCATTATGTCCTTACGAAAAAGAAGTTGCTTCAAAAATATTGAAATCTGGGATACAATTTATTTACATATATATTTATAATTAATTCTGGTTTTTAATTTGTTTGTTGCCTAGTGCACGTAGACGGCTTTTGCCACTAATCTTTGTGTTTATAGATTCTCATCTGGTATAAGACGTTGCACTTTGCTTACAGCAGCTGAGGTACGGCTTGTTGCAGGTCTCTTTCTGGATGGTCCTGGTGACTCTAGTTAATCCATATTCCTTTGTTTTTCAATACCTTTAAGTACATGGGATAATCCTTCGTTAGAAATTCTAAATCTTCTATTTCGATATGAACACATTTTTATGATCTGAGTGTATGAATATCCTGTGTCAGAAAGGCTGTTACATATCCTCCCCAAAAGCAATAATTTTCAATGGCATCACATTACCTACGAAGCCAAGTGATGTCAAAATGTAGTTCTGATAAAAGCTGTTCCACCGCGACATTATATCGGTTATGGTTGCCATATGACTTGCTGAGTAGAGCTTTGACCTATATTTTTATGACTCGCTAGAGACCTACATTTCCGTTGGAATAATAAAATATTTTTGCCATTCACAAATATACCCACATAAAACCCAATGGTTTGTGAGAGAGTTATTTTGCACATTGTAAAATCAATTCTATCAGTTACCAGTTGGGCAAGTAAATTCCTGAGAAATTAAAAAGGCTCATCTTATTTAGCAAATTATTAAAACTGACATCATTATTGAGAAGAAAGTGAACTATAAGAAAATTAAACCTAAAATGAAACTTATGTTAAATTTTATAATGATCTTTTTACCATTATATAACTGTAGAAAAATTTCTTTCACTTGAGAATATTCTCTTGTAACAGATAGATAGAAAGATAGATAGATAGATATATTCTTTCAAAAAAAAGGCGTTTTTGCATGAGTACTACAAGTGTACAAGTACGAGAAAAATCAGTAATAGCTTTAATCGTTAGCAATTACAATCAAAAACACGCTTTCTCATTGTGGTATTTTCGTCTTTGCTTCATGAATTATAGTTAGTGTGATGTCGTTTCAACCTATTCAATGTCGATAGAGAACGAGTGTTTTTGCCAGAATGGGAGGTATATTACTATAATGTTTTCCTGCAAACAGAACAATAAAACAGAGAAGACAGATTCGAAATCACAAGAAACATCTCAAGTGATCTTCAAAATAAGTACTGGTAATCTGTTTGAATTACCGTGTACCTTACCTGTTCTGTTTTTTTGTTGTTTTTTTTTATTCATCATACCTTCTGACAGCACGGTAAAACGTTAATTTCGAGCAACCACATATAATGAACACATAAATACTTTTAATTTAAAACAACATCTAGATATACATTATACAATTTTCCGGTAAAAATCTTACTGTTGTTTGTAAATATAAGCAGTTAACGAATTGTAGGCCGATTCGTGATACTTCCAGTTAGAATATAAGCTTACTCATTCTGTGTACGTCATTCTGATTCGAAGGCATGATATTTACTCTGAAAAGTGCGATGCACGAGAGTATTTAGCTTTGTGTTACAAAAATAGGATAGTTTTTTCTTGTGTTAAGTATGTTAAACGTCGCATCAATGGCAGCTCCAGCTAAAGCTTTTTCTTTCTCTCTCCCTTATATTTATTTCTACTAAAATAAAAGTTCAAGAGATTTTATTTAAGGAATTAACCTATCATCAATTTTCTAACACCATGTAAACAATGAAAAAAATTAACTTTCCACTTTATTGTTTCATAGACGGTCTACGACCTTATTTATATTCTATGATAATCCCAAACTAGTCTTAAGAACGTTTCTATTATAATTGAATTGAAGTTTAGCCTAATTATTTCCTTTAAAGCTGAATAAGAATGTTTCTTCCACTGTAAAATTGGATAGGAATGTATTTGATTTTTCTGTGTAAAACACCGTAAATATTTCTTTGCTTATTGTCAAACTGATATTTTAAGTGGTTATTAAAATGGGAAAGTGGGATTTTAACTCTGTTCCTGTAAAAATGAGTTGCTACTTACACGTTAGTTTAGTTTGTGTGTCATTTTCATTAAAAGCCGAGAAACAGTTCATGGTGCTCTCTTCACGAAAATTGGAGAAAGTGTGTCTATCTACTAAACGAGTCTTTGACTCTGTCAAAATTATCCTGTACATGCCTTTTCCATGATTGTAAAAAGAGACAAACATTTGTCTGCACACTTCAAACACTATGGTAAAATGTGCGCATGCTCCTGCTTTTAAAACTGGTAAACAACTTTTATTTCCTTTCCTTATGGTTAATTTGTGTTTATGAGCGACTCAAGTAAAATTGAGTATATACCTGGAAAGCTGGATAAGTACCGTACATATCTGTTCTCTTTGTTGAAAACAGGGGAAAATTGTGTCTGCTAGCTTCTTTTAAAACTGGATAAATTTGTACATTTTTTATTCCTGTAAACCTGAGTCAGTTCCTGCTGTCAAATAAAACTAGATGTAAGCGTATCACTTCTTTGTTTTGTGACTTTGGGTAATTATGTTCCTAACCCTTCCCTTCGAAACCTGAAAAGCAAGAGTATTTTGCTTTATCTTACAAAAACTGTATAGGCCTTGTTCCCTCACTATTCCGGCCCGGCATGGTCAAGTGGTTAGGGCACTCGACTCTCAATCTGCGGGTCGAGGGCTCTCACCAAACATGATCACCCTTTCAGCCGTGGGGGCGTTATAAAGTTACGCTCAATCCCACTATTCGTTGGTAAAAAAAGAATAGCCCAATAGTTGGCGGTGGATGGTGATGACTAGCTGCCTTCCCTATAGTCTTTCACTGCTAAATTAGGGACGGCTAGCTCAGATAGCTCTCATGTAGCTTTGCGCAAAATTCATACCAAACAAATAAGCCCTCGCTCTTCTTGCATAATTGTATTGTTGCTCTTTTCCTGCGGAGCTAGAGAGATGCCTTTTTTTCTCTTCCTTGTTAAGTTTCTGTTTGACTTATTTTTTATTGAAATGATGGTTTTATATTAAAATGGGTTGTTACTTATTGTTTATTATGAAAGATAATAAGTTGTAACGGTCTAAAATGAACACGCCGCTACAATCAGGGTTCAACTACAAATTATTTACAATAACAACACTTAGAAATAAATTCAACATTTACCAAAATATAGTTACAAATGCCTGGTCAGGACTTCACTCCAGTATTAATAAGCTATTTATCATAAATATTAATAAATCAATAACAATGGAATCAGGATAAAGAACAAGAAAGTAAAAACCTAATTCTAAAAAAAAAATACAGCAGATACAATATTCCAACAATCCCTTTCAATATCGAGTGACAAACAGC
>NW_013665612.1:1251681-1333201 GCF_000517525.1 Limulus polyphemus
AGCTGTTCCTTAATTTTAGAAGCGATAGACTAGGAAGGAAAAGCATCTAATACAACACCACCCACCGTCAACTCTTGGCTACTTCTTTTTTTTTTTTTTTTACTGTCACATTTAATGCCTTCATAGCCGAAAAGGCGAACGGATGTCAATCTTGCGACACGCAGATTGCGAGTCGAGCGTCCTAGCCACCAGGTCATGCCAGGCATTTACCACACGATATACATTTTTTTAAAACTGAATTACAGAGAATAAACTGAGAAACGAGCCTTTCCCCCCCCCTTTTATAAGTATATGGATTTGGCTTTTCAAAAGCGAAAGCGCAAAACTTTTGAAGTTTGCCTTTTACTTCACCAAAGCTTAGTTAGTGATAGATAACACATAAGCTTCAGGTGAGGCATCATTGTTTTCTTGAATGTATTTGTTTTGAAAAAATATAGTTTTTCTAACCTGGGTATTGGGTTGGTGTATATTTGGCACCTTGAATGATTATTCGCTAGACCCTTCTCAAATACTTCTATTATCTAATGTCACGTTAATAGGTATGATATTCCTTACAATAAACCATGCAATGTACTTGATTCTTGAGGAAGACGTGCAGAATATTAAGCATTATTTAGTTTATAGTTTTTGTGTTTTGTTGTTGTTGTTGTTTTTTGTAATTCAAGTCCCTTTGATTCGCCTTTAAACTTATAGTGTTTGACAAAATCATTAGGACTACTTAGACCACAAATATATATTTTATTGGTGATTTTGTCACCAATTCCTGGCGGGCCCGGCGTGACCAGGTGGTTAGGGCGTTCAACTTGCAATCTGAGGGTCGTGGGTTCGAATCCCTGTCCCTTTCAGCCGTGGAGGTATTATGATATGACGGAAGTGAAAGAGTAGCCAAAGCGTTGGCGGTGGGTGGTGATAACTAGCTAACTTCCCTCTAGTCTTTCACCGCTAGTGCAGATAGTGCTCGTGTACGAAATTCAAAACAAACAAACTAATTCCTTGTTGCTAAAAAAAAAGACCTGAAGCCATTCGTCTGTGCTTTGGTAAAAAAACTCTCGAAATAACAAATTTATAAAAACATCAAAAATATTTCCAATAAAATCATTTGATACATTATATATATACAAGTGTAAAATATCGTAAAAACACGTATCATAGAGCCTAAATATAAAATGTACTTTAACATACATATATTTGCATAAATAATTTAGTTAATTTTCGTTTTTATAATTCAGTAATCCATTGATATATAAAACTAATTATTGTTGTAAAACAAAACAAAATAATGTCTGTAAAAACTATCATTTTTATAGATTTTCAGCTCTTGCCATAAAATATATAATCTCTATCCTGAAGCTTGTATTAGAGCAATTAAAATTGGAGAATAAAAAAAATCCATATGAAAGCTAATTTACAAACATACATAAAAATACAAGGTCTAATTGCAAGTCAAATAAATATTCTTTTTTTTAGGGGGGGGCAAGTTGAAGAAATGAAGTCTATGAACAAGTAATTATATGCATTGCAAAATGCTATATAGAATTTGTTTTAAAGCTGCTTTGAAATATTAATAAAATACGTTAGCTGGAAGTCCATTTGATGATAATTAATTAAGCTTAAAAGATGAAAAAATACTGTAGCTTTTGCAAACTTACGATTTAGATATCAAAATGTCAGTTTCATGACTTTTAAAACTAACTTTTTACATCCAATAACATTACATCATTTTCTGAAAAGAAAGTGTATATATAGCAAACTACAAACATTAGCTTAATTTTTAATCTTATCGTCAAAAATCAGTTTCTGAATATTGTTAGATTTTTGTGAAAGGAATTAATTAGCAAGCAACCCAGACAGATGATTAGTACAGAAGCTTGAAATTGTCAAGAAATAACAAATCTCATTACCTACGAAGTCTACAAGATGTAAAGTTTTGAGTAAAGCTTGTATGTGCAATTCGGCAAATTGGAAGAATGCGTATTGCTTTCAATAGCAAACTTCATTATAAAGATTTGGTTAAGTCGAGTTTCTTTAAACTTATTATATTAGTAATTTAAATTATTTCATCTTTGCTTGTATGAGAATTCGTTTGTTCCATTCATATTCTGTTTATAAACAGATATTTGTTACTGAACCGTAATGTAAGTGGAAACATTAATACATTTACTTTAACGTAAAACAAAACAAAATCAGTTCTATTTGTTTTGAAGGTAACAGAAGTCATGGCTGAAATTATAATAAAACATTAGAAGGGAAACTAGTGCTTCGCGAACAAAACATTCTTTTGGTTGTGGTATTTTTTACTTAAATGCATAAAGTTTATAAAATGTAAAGGCTATGCTGTGTATTTGAAGTATTTGTTTTGAATTTCGCACAAAGCTACACGAGAGCTATCTGCGCTAGACGTCCTCAGTTTAGCAGTGAAAGACTAGAGGGAAGGCCCAATAGCTGAGCTAGTTGAAGAGAAACTATGCAAAACTGAAATGAAGAGTAGGGAAGTTCGGACGACGTCTCCAAATGCGTAAGGGAGAGGTGAGTGTAGATAGTACTAAGCACTGCAAAGAGAAAGGTATTTGGAGAGCGGATCTGTCATCCCTGAGACAGCAGTGTTTATGTGTTAAGGTTTTGTACGTGAATTTCTTCATTTGTTTGTAGAAACTTAGAGTACCGGTACGGTCAACCAGTTGAGTTTTGATCTTACTAAGAAAGTTTGTCGGTTTGTCATTTTTGATCAAACCATTCGGCTCAAATGGTTTTTTGTACTAGAGGTGTTTAGTAGGTATCACATGTGGAATATATTTAATCCACTTAGGTTTAACTCCGCAGTCACTGAGATGCTCCGTACAGCCTTCAGATTCGTTCAGAACTTTAGTCTAGGCAGTTCATTTAACTGTTTTAATTACTTCACATATATGGCCTTGCATGACGGTCAATCCCATTATTTGTTGGTAAAAGAGTAGCCCAAAAGTTGGTTGTGGGTGTGATGACTAGCTACACAATAATGAATATAAATTCTAACACAAACTTGTCGGAACACGTTAGAAGGTGATGATTCAAAGGTTGAAGATATTCAATCCACTGACGCGCTAAACCGTAACACGACAGTGATCACAAAGACGCACCTCTCAATGACGACATTTCTAGTTATTCCTGGCAGAACAGTGTATAATTGAATTAATAAAATATTTAGATGTACTGTTAGCGCAATAAAAAATAAACATAAATATTTCTAATGGTTTTCGTTTATCACTTAAAATAATATAAACTTTTAATTATTTACGACTATAACCCCATTTAAGAAACTTATGTGGCTAAAATCCCAATAATGACAAATATTCTTCTTGTTGTTGTGTTTTTGGGGGGGATACCGAGTACGAGATACTGACTGATATAGTTTTATAATTTTATTCCGTACAATTTTTAGAAAATGAAAACTAAAAATGGCGGGTGTGGTAGTAAAAACTATGACTCGTTATTGTTATGCACAAAGTTACACGATGGGCTATCTGTGTTCTGCCCACCACGGGTATCCGCAGACATACCACTGTGCCACTGGGGGGGGGGGGATTAGAACAGTGTTCCACCTTGATGAAATCAACTTTTACTCCTTTTTTTTCAGAATATTGCAAAGCTGTATTAAAAAAAAAACAGTTCTCGCCAAACAAACTTACCACAGCATTTGATTCCAAATTCGTGAATATTTATTTAATGTTTTTATTCTTGTTTTGTGTAGCTTGAAATGAACAGATCATTACTGTTCTTGAATAAGGTCAGAGAAAATACACAAAAACGTTGTCTAGGTTCAGGAGATATTTTACATTTTGTATGGACAAAAAAAATGTACATGAGCACAAAATTATTTAAACGCCTTTTACAGACGAAAAATTGTTCAATATTTAGCAAACTTAATAGTAAATTATAGTTTTGATGAAGTATATACAACGAATAATTGTTCAACATAACATCATCTATGATATATTATAGATTATATTAAAGCATATATTTCAGCAATCGTTTTATCCAAGCGTGCTCTCTTATAATACAAAATTACTAATTTACACGCTTTCAATTAGCTGTCGTTTCAACCGTGATATGAATAGAAGACAAGCCTGGTGGGTTGTCGCCAGATTAACCTTTACTTATCACGTCTTTGTTATTCCTGTAAAGTCGTCTAATTGAAAAATTAATAGTCTATATATGTTTTGTATACAATGTGCCAAATGCAACATATTACTCTTCCCCTTCAAGTAAACTAATGAAGGCGGAAAGGTTCTTAAGGCTGTTATTAGATTAAAGAAGAATATTATGAATTTTGCTAAGCATGTCATGTACTCAAGCATGATTAGTCAATTAAATTTAAAATTCGAAAATCTTCCTTGGGAATTTGAGACTCAAAAGTTACACATGAAAATATTTTATCAAAATAAAAGTCAAGTATGATAACGCTTCCTAAAGTAATAATTTGACTTTATATTTTGTTAATGTTTAACTAAAATTGTTTACCTTTTTCTTTGTTTTTGCTTGTAAGGCTAATATATAACGAAAGCCTTGGCTGTATTAATAAAACAAAAAGGTGAGTATAAGATAACGCTTCCTAAAGTAATAATTTGACTTTATATTTTGTTAATGTTTAGCTAAAATTGTTTACCTTTTTCTTTGTTTTAGCTTGTAAGGCTAATATATAACGAAAGCCTTGGCTGTATTAATAAAAAAAAAAGGTAAGTATAAGTTCCATCGTATTCAGGACAGGCAAAATCGTAAAACAAGTATTTATTGAATATGTATTTTTTATTCTGTCTTGAGATGAATTATTATTATTATAATCTGTGTTATCACGTGCATCTTCTCGTGGTAAAGATTTCTGTAGAGTCGAACATGTTTAGTAGAAGTAGACAGCAATATTTTCCATTGGTGGGTTTGGGGATACAACTTTCCTTATTTTTCAATAGAAATAACTATGAGTGATGTGGGCAGCGCATATGCTCTCAGAAAAAAAAAAGATATTGATGTTTTTTGTATTTAATGCTATGTTTTGTTAGCCTGAAACAGATCTTCATTTTGAGAATTTTCAGTATCCAGTAAAGACACGACCCTCCATGAATACGTATCACATTATGATTGCTAATGAAATAAATTGCAATAGTTTTTACTTCATTTTACTCTGTATTTACAGTCTCTTCGCTTTACGCAACTCAGATTTTCTCCCGTAATATATTTTCTGTAAAACTTCCTGTTATTCTATAGGCCCTACCCAATTAACCTTAATAGAATCCCTGTATCGGAGAATACTAGAGTAGGTAAGAAGATAGAAACTTTTGGTGTCATGACTATAGGATTTGCTACTTCAGAATTTGTTTTTTCTATTGTTGTTATCTTTCTCCTAAGAAATGTATTTCCTAGTGCTCCCCCAAATTCTTGCATTATTGATTTTAAAAAGGCCATGTAGTTGAGAAAATGGCATTTTCCACGAGTTTAAGGACTCAAAACCTAAAGGAAGAGTTGGTCACTGAAGGAAGGTGGATGTAAGAGACAAACTATCCATGTTCTCTCTTGGATGTTTATTCCTAATGCTTCAAAGGCGTGTGATTCATTCTCATTGTGGCTGCAGATGATTGAAGGAAAATGGCAAAATATGCTACACCCAGAACTGCTGATCGAGTTCTTTCCCCCAAGGATCAGTCTCACTGTGCAGGAGGTACTTATGACTGGGGATCATTACAGTGACATTCAGTATGGTGAGTCTGAAACTGAATGGGATGGTCTCTAAACGATTCTCATGCCATAACCAACCAAAGTATCTCAGCTCCAGCTTTGCTTGAGGTTACCCAAGACCAGCCAAAAGAGACTGGAGGTGCCATTAATGGTCATTGCCCACCAGCCTGAGCTGTTTGCTGGCAGATAAGACAGCAAACATTGACTGGTGAAAATGGTGATACATGTGATGGTCAAGATCCTCTTGAAGAGGTGATGTATGATGCCATTTCTGACACAGAGGGTCTGGGAAGAACTGGAGGGCCCATATCTAACTTGAGTATTCCTTGCTGTAAAGCAAGATGAAATGTGACCAGCATAAATTAATGTATGTAGTGCATTTGCAAGCAATCTTTGTATTGCTGGTCTTATCCTGGAAAATGAATGAGGTAATCAAATTCTGCTAGTAACTACTGATTACTTTATTATGTTGGAGAAGGCTTATCACATGGTAATATGTCAACACAGAATATCACTGATATGTGTGCAAAGCATTGAAAACCATAATTTACTTCACCTGAAGGAATTCACATGGATCGGGGATCTAAGTTTAATAGCCAGTTATTCTCTGAGTTGTATAAAGTGTTGGGTATGAGGATGAAGGCATACACTTTGCTTTAACATCCGAAATCTGATAGTTCAGCAAAATGGGTAGTATAAACTATAAAGAGTGTGTTTATAAAGTTTGTTAATCTCGACAGAACTGAGTGGGACAAATTTGATGGCATATTGCACACTAAAACAGAGATCGGTTATTTTGCTGAAATACAGCTAGATAGATGTAATGTATGGTCCACCCCTAGAGCAGATGTGCCATAGAGTCTCCAATATGTGAAGTGGTTAACCAATGATGACATCCTGATTGATACAGCTGGGATTAACTGCCAGACCAGTAGCTATTTATATGATCAATGACTGAAAGGAAAGGGTATTCCTTGCTTTCCGAACTATCAAGTGATGTTTAAAGCTAGGTGATTAGTGTAATTTGTTGATAGATTCATCCTCACATGAGACTAATCATCCCATTTTCATCTTGCTTTTTAAGACATTTTCAAACTACCATTCATTTAGTACGATAAACATCTTCAGATACAACAATTTAGGATGAAGTTAATTTTTAATCCTAAACTTTTGAATATATATATGTATCATATATGCAACGTAGTATGAAACCTATAACGAACTCAAAATACGATTAATACCATCCAGTAAATTTCTCACTATAAATTTTCACAAGGCACTCTCCTAAAACTATTAATTTTTTGTTGATTAAAATAAACATTACCTCATGACATTGGATATAAACCATAAAAGTAATAAATATAACAGCAACTAGAGAGGTTAACATAGGTTACATATGCTTGGTTCTGGGGATTGATTTTATGCTTTTATATGAATTATACTACCTCAAAGCGATCGAGCACGTTGTAGTGAGCATAACATACACAACTACTTCAGGCCCGGCATGGCCAGGTGGTTAGGGCGCTCGACTGGCAATCTGAGGGTCGCGGGTTCGAATCCCTGTCACACCAAACATGCTCGCCCTTTCAGCCTCCGGGGTGTTATAATGTGACGGTCAATCCCACTATTCGTTGGTAAAAGAGTAGCCCAAGAGTTGGTGGTGGGTGCTGATGATTATCTGCCTACCCTCTAGTCTAACACTGCTAAATTAGGGACGGCTAGCGCAGATAGCCCTCGCGTAGCTTTGCGCGAAATTAAAAAAAACTAACAAACACAACTACATCTGGGCGATCAAGGACATGGATAAGTGCATCTCTTCACTGAACAAATGGGCAATAAACCTAACAGCATGTGCCACTTCACTAGTTAGATGTAGAAGATAATAATATTATCATGGATAGAAAACTAGTCATTATTTTGTATGTAATAATGTTCTAGTGCAAAGTGAGCCAAAAATTAATTATTTTGAATCACCAAAATGCCAATTCAACACATTTCTAACCTTCTTGCATGCTTGTCAATTGCACATTATGAAGGCTATATGGCAATTGCAGCCTAATTATACATAATCCATCATCTTTATAATATCATGTAAAGTACAATGTAGAACAAAATTTATATATTATATATATATATATTGTGTTTTGTTGTCTTACCCTAAATGAAATGACTGATTACTGCAAATTGTAACGCTATATTAATCTATTAATTTAGTTATCGATTGTTGAAAATTGATTAGTACACGTTGAAAAGCTGACATGGCTGAATGGATGAAAAATACTGCTTGGGCCCATGATCAGAGTCTTGCAGATTTGAAACATGCCAATAGTTGTCACAACTTCATCCAGTACACAAAGTCAGGAAAATGATAGGTGTGGCGTTACAAACATAATACATATAAAGTGTAGAGGTAGTTAATTTCTAACTTATTTAACACTAAGGAATGGCCATTGTGGTATTATATTTGTTTCCGAGTTATGGAAGAGCTACTAAGGCAATCTATCACATTCCATAATTGTAAACAACTGACCCGAAAAAAGGAAAACCAGTCAGTATTACCGACCATAAACTCTTGGACTATTTTAATGATAAATAAAGTGTAACTGTAATTGTTTTTTATTTCATAATGTGTTAATTTCTAATTTACGATTGCATAACTGTATTTATTAATGTTGAATAAGGTATAGAATCAATATTCTTACATCGTTCTATGTAATTTATATTTTAAATAACTGTGAATAGTCAAATATGTTTGATGAAAACCACCCTAACTGCTGGGCTATCCCAACCTCAAGCTGAAAAGGCATGAATGAATTGGGAAAATAATAATGAGAAACCATAATGACAATATTTCTCGGTGGGACAACAGGAAATTTCGAACTTACAACTTCACAATCCGGCATTCGATTTCCTGTGGTGGACACAGCATATAACCCCATGTGGCTTTGTTCTTACACAAACCAAAAATCACTTAATAAAAAAATTTACGTGACACTAGAATATAATCGATTTTCATAGATAATTGGTTATTTCAATTAGCTGAGTTAATCACCCAGCTGTTGTGATCTTTAGAGTAAAATGTTTGTTCAAGTTATGATTATTGACTGCAAAACTAACGAGGCCAAAATGGCATTATGGCTCTAATTTTCTTAGTTATCAAGCAGATTTTCATTGAGAGATATCTACAGGATATCAGGTGATAGATGCTGGAGTTAATCATTCAAGACTTGAGAAAGTCAAACCACATCCATAGCAAGAACCAAAACATGCTTTCCCCTAACCATCTGCTGAGAAAAAGTTTTGACCACCAATTTTAACATGGAAACATCTACATGTGACGCAACTGCCACCGTACCACTTTCTAAGTTGTTTTACACCAGGATTGAACAACAGTAAAGCCGGAGCTGCAACCACACTTCTGACTGAAATAAAGTAACTCAATATGCTTCAACGAATTTCTATTTTGAAGTTTCACAGTCAAGAGAAGCTGATCAAATGTAAAGGGGCTTTAGCACTTTATGATCATGAATAATCTCTCCTTTTAAAGTGTGTATACTGTCCATGGAAGCCAGAGGAAGAAGTTCAGTATCATTGTAATGAGATGACCCAGGTTGGGAAAGCTCTGACGTTTAACAGAGAGGTCGTCCATTAGACGACTGTGGCCAGCTATAAATTGATCACGGTTTCAGAAAAAGATGCTTTTTGCTTGAACATACTTTGGGTAAATCTAATTAGTTCTTTTTTTATTTTGTGTTTTACTTTACATATATGTATATATTTACTGCAAGATGACGGTATTCTATTTGTATTTATCTCATTTTTATTCTTAAGGGTTAACTTTGAATTTTATATCCATGATATTTATGTTTACCTCGGCCACCGAAGGTGGACGGAGGTTATGTTTTTTATCCCTTTGTGTGTGTGTGTGCGTTTGTCAGCCAAATTTCTCGAAAACGGCTAAACATATTTGGACGAAAATTAATATACATTTGGACTATGACCCAACTTAGAAGTGACAGTTTTTGGAGGGTCAAGATCAAAGGTCAAGGATACAGCAAGGTCATGAAATTCCAAAAATTCACTTTCTGTTAATATGGGGGCCGATTGTTCACACTATTTTTGCTCTTTAACTCAAACAAAAATGATTGGACTTTGGTGAAACTTGGTGAACACATGTAAAATGTTATTCTTCATTGTCTGCCAGAAGTATTCCTATCCGTTGTTAACGACGGACACATTTTCATATTTTTTTAGAGTCGAATATGAACAACACTGGGTGGTTGAGTTATGTGCTCTACTGAGTGTCTCTCTAGTTTAACTTGTATTCTTGTTCAGTCCTTCAGTCAGTCAGAAATAAGATTACGGTCTTTCAATGCTAAAATACGGGGTTCGTTCCCCTGGTGGAACAACGCAGATGGCTTGTTCTGTAGGTTTATGCTAAATGTATTCTGATTTAAATGTATGCATCTCTTTTATGTGACATGTTTGATTGTTAATTTTTATTTAATGTGTTTTATTTTTATATTAAAGGATCTATTTTACTATGTTTTGCTTTTTGTTTTTCTAGAAGAGTTTAATTTATGTTTATTGTCAAATGGTTTATTACCTCCGTCACCGAACATGGGGACCGATTTTCCACACTATGTTTGTTCTATATCTCAGTCAAAAATGATTAAATTAAATGATGAAACTTGGTGGATATATGTAGAATATTATTGTCTGCCAAAAATGGTCTGTGTCCATTGATAACGACGGACACATTTGCGTATTTTTTTAGGGCAGCGCTGCGTGGCGGAGATATGCGCTCCATTGAGTGCCCCTCTAGTTTTGATATGTTTGCTTTTTATGAAAGATTATTCTATTTTGAATTTTTGCTCTTGAAAAGAGCTCTTTTATATTTAATATGTAATTTTATTCTGATTTCAAGTAAGAGGGCTTATTTTTTTCTAATGGTAAATATTGTACTTTACCTGATGTTTTTAATATGATGTAAAGTGATTTGTTTTGCTTTTATTTTATAATAAACAGTTTTGATATGTTCTTGATTTTAGCTCATCTTGTTTTTGATGTGCCTTTCTGGAGCTTTCACTTCATATATAATGTCATAGCATATGTCTCATTTTGTATTTTGATGTGACCTTTAAAGAGTATGTTTCATTTTACATTTTTAAGTTAGTTTGTTTGTTTGGAATTAAACAAAAAGCTACACAATGGGCTATCTGTGCTCTGCCCAACACGGGTATCAAAACCAGGTTTCTAGTAAGTCCACAGACATACCGCTGTGCCACTGATGGGCTTTTAACCTAGTCTTATAGGGTTTAGTTTTATTTTGATTTGACGTTGAATGGGCCATTCTATTTTATTTTTTATATGTTGCAACAAGTTATATTACATTTTAAAGACGTGTTTGATTTGTGTATTGAATTTATTTTGAAAGCTTTATTTTGATTTGATTTTTAAATTGATTTTTTAGTTTCCTTATGAAGTTGTATTACTTGTTGTTTATTAGCACGATCCATTTTCTTGACCATTGCAACACTTTAATTAATTAGAAGGCAAAAAAGAGAGAAATGGCATAGTATGTAGGCACACTAAGTGTTTCTGCCTTCTTTATCTAATTCTCAAATGTACCTAACGTTCTTCAAACTTTTCGAGCATATTAACGTGATTAGGATTAATATAGAACTTCAGTCAGTGAATTAGCTAAGCACCTTTCGTCCAAGTTATGTATTTTTCCAGCTCACTCACCTTTAGTATCACGTGAACCTTCTCGTGGTAAAGATTTCTATAAAGTCAAACATACTAGGTAGAAGTAAATAGTAAACAAACCAATATACACCATATTAAAAACATCAGATAAAATACAGTATTTAACATTAGATACTTGAAGCTTTTTTCCACTGGCGGATCAAGTGATACCTTGAGAATACAACACCCACCCTTATTTTTCAATGGGAATGACCAACAGTGATGTAGGTATTGCACACACTCCGGGAAAGTATGTCATTGTTGCTTCGTATATTTAATACTATGTTTTCTCAGTCGTGAACGTATTTTACTGACTTCCAGCAAGTATTTCTGAAAAATCTCAGTCTCCAGTAAAAGAGCCGTCCTCCTTGAATACACTCAGATTTCGTTTGCTTGTGCAATAAATAATGATGGTTTTCATTGTATTTCACACTGTCTACAGTCTCATTCTTTTTCACCGCTCAGTCACATCCAGAAAATTCGGATTTACTCTATCAAATAATTTTATACTCGAAACTCTTGTTAATCTGTCGATCCTACCCAATTACTCTTATGAGAAATCGGGATGCCTGAGAACACCACACACCAACTCATAATATCTTATCTTTGAGCTGAGCTGCTTCAAGTTATCCTATAGTAGTAATTGGAATGTATTATTGATGAATATATTAGTTACATGAATACGAAACTGACATTTATTTCTGACTTGCCATTATATCTGTTGTAGTGATTTATGACATTAGGTAGGGCTATATCTAGCAAATTTGTTACACAGATGGTTTTCACAAATATTTATTACTTTTTATATCACTTTAATACACATCTACGTGTAACTTAACATTATTAAGCATGAAATGATTCCGTTGAAAATGGAGTAAAATGTAAATACATTTATATAAGAAATTTTGACCAAGGATTTACTAAGAGTAAGATGTTGCTCTTGAATGTTTTTTTTTAATAATCGTATGTGAATCGATGAACGTAAATGAAGCAAAAACAGACTGAAAATTCAGACAAGTAAAAGCGGAAATTGTTTTTGTAATTTGACATTTTTCTTATTTCAGAAAAGGAAAGGATCGTTATTCAATAACTGAATCCACTGTCGTAATTCCATCACACTATTATGTATGTATGTATATAGTTACCATTCCCAACATTCTCGTTAGTAGTGTTTACAGATGGCCTCGCTCACTGTGCGCAGTGCAAAAAAGTAATCTGTTCGTGTTACATAAAAGCCGTGGTAGGTTTTTTCGTTTTTTTTCTCAACAAACTGTTTTCGCACCGGTTCAACAAACATTAGTTCAACCTTGTCGACAGAAAACATTCAAGAAAGTAAAAGCTAAATATTTATAGAATCTCTATCTCTACATATGTATATATAGTTTACCCAAAACGAAACAACTAAATATTGTATAAACAACAACTTTCTGGAATTAATCTTAGAATAACGTTCAAAAATACCTGTTGAAATGGATTTTGAACTCTCATGTCTTTTCTCTAGTGAGACAATTTCTGTGGTCTTGATATTGTGCACATGTGATACGACTCCATATGAAATAGGCCCGGCATGGCCAGGTGGTTAGAACGCTCGACTCGCAATCTGAGGGTCGCAGATTCGAATCCCCGCCATACCAAACATGCTCGCCCTTTCAGCCGTGGGGGCGTTATAATGTGACGGTCAATCAAGAGTTGGCGATGGGTGGTGATTACTATGACTAGCTGCCTTCCCTCTAGTCTTACACTGCTAAATTAAGGACGGTTAGCGCAGATAGCCCTCGTGTAGCTTTGCGCGAAATTCAAAATAAACAAACCATATGAAATAGAACTGAGAAACACATAAACACCAATGTTCCATTTTAAATATCTTTATTATAACACATCGATTTTTATCACGGCACAATACAGGCCCTTAATAACCATAAACAGAAGGTTTTTTCTGTTTCAAACACGTACAACTTTGTCGACTGCTTGTAACCCTATATCAGTTGTCACAAATTCTAAAGCAGTTTGGTAGTCATATGCTCAGCTCGTGTCAATTTTTGTGTCCTAATAATTTCTATTTTTATCTTATTTAGCATGCAGAAATCATTGCGTCCATGACAAAATTCATCTGAAACTTTTGGATCAGCTAAGAAAGGAACTTGAAAGCTGACTTGCCTTAAGTGAGGTGTAAAGATGACCTATGTTTTTTCAGTCGGTCGTAGCGTACAAATAACGGTCAAATTGTTTGTTTCAGAATTTCGCGCCAGGCTACACAAGGGTTATTTGCACATAGCTATTCCTAATTTTAAACTGACGTACTAAAGAAAGGTAGTTAGTTAACAGCACCAACGGCTAACTCTACGGCCGCTTTTATCTTACGAATATTGGGATTTGACCGTCACTCTTATATCACAGTCACTACTCCAAAGTACAGAATGTTTTTAACGGCAATGGATGCGAGCCATGAATTCTCGGATTCATAGACTGGAATTACTCACCATTAAGCCATAGACAAATATAAATAATGCATGTTTACACAATTTATAAAAAGTAATAATGTTTATTACTTATCGTTAATACAAAAATGATTTGAATCAATGTTTTGTGAGTGCGCGTTAAATATATCAAAATTAAGATAAATATAGCAGTGTATAAATGTAACCCACAATTGTGATAAAAGTAACATTTTATGGTTTATTTGTTTGTAATTAAGCACAAAGTTACACAAAGGGCTATCTGTGGTCTGCCCACTACGGGTATCGAAACCCAAATTCTAGTGTTGTAAATCCGCAGACATACCGCTGTGCCACTGGGGGGCAACATTTTATGGAAACTCATATCATGAAGCACTCATTTTAATGTGAATATAATGCTTAATGCCGAAGGTATATTATGCTTACAAAAGATAACATTTATACTAACGAATAGAATAGACATGAAAGTAACTTTAACATGCCGTGTATGAGTAGCTAAAACAGATAGGCTAATTCATGTTTGACTTATGTTTAATTTGCTAAGTAATTTTTTTTCTGAAATTAATATCATATGCTTATCCTCTACTTTATTAACCCTCTCACTTGATCTAACGTTTTTCATATACTCGTAGGGTTATATAAATCTTTATATTATTAGATATATATTCCTAAATATAGTTAGAATACTACGTTATAGCAATATTTCACATTTTCAACGGTTATAGTTTTGTAATATAGTATTCGAATGATAGCTATTACTTCCCTCATGCTGTAGTTGGAAGAATTGCCTATTATATGAAAATCCATATAATTCACACTTGTCTTACTATTGTCAGTCAACCTTAGAATATGAGAAGTTACAGCGATATTTTTTTGTTTTAGAACATTTTCAGTTCAGTAAAGTTCTGTACAAAGATAATTTTGTCATCTTCCTTTGTTATAGGTGTATATTTTGTTTTCAAGAATTACTATATCCAGGATGACGAATCATAAAAAGGCGTTCTTGGTCTCTTTCCAATTTTTCTTCATTACTTCACTGTTTCCGGCCTTCGCAGGGAGAAAAGAAGGTAACTGTGTATGAGACTTGTTTTTTGTTTAAAATATGTATACAACTAAATAGATACATTTCAGTAAACGAAGTTATAATAATAATAATATTATACACTTTTTAAAATGTACCATGCAAATATGTAGAGCATGATTTTCAATGTTTATTAAACTTGATCCAGTTTTAATGAGAAATTTATGAGTAGATAAAATTTTCATTCAAAACAAAAGTTATGTAATATAATTTTTACTGTAATTATGGCACAATATTTTAAGTGAGTATGCATGCAAACATTTCTTTATAGAGAAATAAAATTAGGTTACTGTTATGTTACAGAAATATACAGCTAAATAATACGAGTACGTTTATTCTATTATTTCATCGGAGGTAAGGGACGAGCATAAAACTAAATAATATCACGAGGTATATACATTTCTGTACCTCGGAAGCATAACAGTTACTCTTTGTTATATAGTGTTAAATACATTAAATATTTTTGGAATAAATAAAATAATAGATATTCATAAATTTCTTGTAACTATGTTAGTCAAATACAGTTTATTAATTAATGATGATTTTAAATTTTTGTTTAAGATAGTTATATATTTTTCGAAAATGACATGTCACACAAACGTGTACGAGGTTACGAATCCCAGAAAGAATACGATAAATAACTCACCAAATAGACGTCTTAATTATACAAACGTTTCACACATGAAAAAATAATGTTCATTACCGTCTCTATGTTTTTTCGTTTAGCTCAAGTGTTACTCTTTAACTATCGGTAAATGCTATAGTTTTGAAGGCAGATTCTACAAAACCCAGTGCATTTACCAGAGGTTGAAGGTGATTTTTGTATAGTTGTAAGACTCTCCACTAGCTTTCGTTAAAATTTATTTAGTGTTGAATCGGAGAGGTTTATTAAACGGAGATGAATTTAGTAAGTAACCGGTTATTAAAAAAATAGATGAGACGTTTTTGCATCACATGAAAGTTTGTTGGAATTTTAAACTAAACGTGTTGAATATCATTTAATTATTAGTTACTGTTTTTTGGGATCTTGTTCACACTTCAAATGTATCAAAACAAGAATAATGCAGTATTTTATGTCATGAATGCGTACATGTGAACCTTTTACATAGATCTAATATGTTTACAGAAAAAAAATAACGTATTTAAAAAGTTAATAACTTTCATTCATATTTTTGGCTATACTTTGGTTGCCCGTAATTTTACCATGGTTATATTTCCCGAATGCTAATATCTTAAAGTAATGTTGTTTTCTTGTTCGTGAATACTGTGATATCTTGAACGGGCACATAATAATAATAATTAAGATATGTCAAATCGCTCAAAAAAACACAAAAGTCTCTTGCAAGCAAGTATATATATATATAGTAGATTTTCATATTTCTATTTCTTCAATAAATTTTACTTAAACCTCCCAGGAAAATGTCTATAATAGACAACACACTGAAAAATTGTCAAAGTAACTGTTTCATTAGAAACGTGTGACAAGTGTTCACGATTTCTCATTTTAAACAGGCACTTTCTTGACAGTTATGCATAATTTAATTTTGTTCAATTTATATTTATGGAAAAGCTACTAAAGCCGCCGTCCCTAATTTTACACTATTGAAGATAGGAAAATTAACCAATCAGTGGCACTCTACCACCCACCACTCACGCTAAGAGATTGACTATCACCCTTATAACACATTCACGTTTTAAAGTGCGGGGAATATTTTGTGATATCGCACGAAATCTAACCAGGCTTACCAGCTCCGAAATCCGGAGTTAAACTAAATCAAATCAATATTTATTTAGTTCTTCACTTCACGAAGATAAAGTACAATATTAAATATTTTGGAATAAACAGAGAAAGAAATGCATTATAATACACATGCCCAGGGCTGCAATAAATTTATAATTTCATAAATACAAGGATAAGTAGTTCATTAAGATATATCTGTAACAAAATACTTTTTTTTGTTTGACGCATAAACTTTGTGCTGTTTTCAGTTATCAATATTTACAAAACAAAAAAAAACAAAGGAAAGGAAACTCTTGAAGTAATATTGCTAGTCCGTATTTTAAATAAATGACAAAAATATACTGTGTATGGACAAACGGTTTTCTCTACTAGCTCACATTTATAACAACAAAGCTATATCATTTGATCGGGCATTTCAAACTACCCAAGGCGCATTTGCTGGTACACTTTAAATGGGTAAAAATTGTTGTCGATAAAAAACATTATCGTCATTGTTATGTCCTGTTTGAGTACTGTCTTTTTTACACTCACCTCCCAGTGTTATCAACAGATTCCTGCAGAATATTTCCTGTGGTAAATGTTTATTCTATTCTCCACGAGTCATTACATACTGAAGACGTAACAGTAGCCTCAGAAGTCATCGTCGTTGCGATGATTGTATGTTATTTTTGGAACTTAAGGAAATCGGTTATGAGTAAACTAATGTGAGCTATCAGAAACACCCATGAAGTAACATGTCTTTGTTCTATATAATAAGATTGTATGTGTGCTGGTTTTCAATGATTGTGTAAAGAACACTTTTATATGTTCAATATAAGTTTTCTATTGTAATTTCAACTCTTATGGCTGTATCTTCCAAGATGCAATGAAATAAGTACTAGATATTACCATTCACTAACAAATCTAGAAATTTCTCCCCAAAGTCATTCCTTAGTCTCGTTGGGTAATGTTTAGTAATCACATATCAGCCACAACATTACACAGCAATTGCCTGTTTGGCAATATGCGAGGATTGTTAACCCTATATTCCTGTATTTAAAACTAAATAATAAAATCAAAATATAGTTCATAGTGACAAATATGAACCTTTAAGTGTAACCTACGCATCATTTCCAATAACTATTTATACCTTAACAAATAACATAATTTAGCTAGGAATATTTGCTTTTTAAATTATTCAATTCCAAGAAGTCTATGAAAAAAAAACTATGCCAAAGTGTAAGATTAGAAAATAGTGTTAAAACAGATATGTTTTGAGGAATAATGTACATCAATTCGATGGGTGGCCCAACCAAAAAAAATGTGTGAAAGAAATATAAAATATCAAGTTCAAATTATTAGATCGATTTGTTTGAAACTGAATGTATATATATGCCTTCTCAAGTTTAGTACAAAAGTTGTGATGTTTTCTAAATAGAACACATATATTAAACTTCTAGAACACATGACCCCTCTCCCCCCTAAAAAAGAAACAATGTAGATTAAGGTTAATTTAAAGATTCATTACAAAAATAAAATGAATCTCTACCCCTCTACCTTAGTAGTAAGTGCACTGAACCAGTTTTCCTTGAGCATGAAGATTATATAAAGTAGCAAGTAGAGCAGGGCGACGGGTGATTGATCAATCATTTTCTGAAAGTCAGCAGCGTTGGCGATAACTGGTCCTTAATAAATAAGATGTGTCCTTAACAGTAGTATTTCATAATGCTTCATTACACTATACGTTTGGTACCAATGAACCTCCTCTCAGGAAAAAATGCTTGACAATTTAATGTATTATCCAAACCATTCTTTGATGCTTGCTCATGCACTCAATACATAAAAGCGAGATTTTGCTTATGAGCTGTAATGTTGCAACATGTCTAACCTGACCGTAAGATTATTAATCAACTAACTAATTTCACAAATATAATCAACTGTATTAAAACTCATAACGGTGTCCAATTTCAAGAATTCGCGAGGGACTTTGTAATAGTAAACGGTATAGGATTTTTTTCTCTAAATTAATTCAACTGGATAAAAAAAAATAGTTTACATAAAAACATGCAGATGTTTCCAAATCGAAATAGCTTGCCTAGAAATGTCAAACATGAAATAAAGTAAATCTTTCGTACTCAAACGTAATCACTTTATAACCTTACATAATTGTTAACGTATTTCAGAGTAGATCTACTTTATAACCTTACATAATTGTTAACGTATTTCAGAGTAGATCTACTTTAAACAACGATGATCTTAAAAATACTTCATTCGCCTTATTAACTGGCGCAATACTCGATATATGAGGTTAATCATGCTTTATATGAGCGACATTCCACATGCCCTGAGAACTATTTCCTCCACAACATCGATCGTATTAAGTCTGATAGCCATGGTTACATAATATTGCACGACGCTGCAAATTCCATAGTAACAAGATTCTGACAAAAAAAAACAAAAAAAAAACGTGTGGTCTATCTAAGACCACACTTATGGACAAACTTTTCACAAACCATCAACTTTACGTAGAGCGAGCTTAAATAGACCAAAAGTACAAAAATTCAATGAAGCTTCTCTGGAGACTTAACAGGTATGTTATTGAATGGAATTGCTGTGATTCCAGTTTCTTCGGGCATCCTTCTCACGAAAACAGCCGTTGCTATGAAAAGCGTTGAAAGCTGAAATGTGTCTTGTAACTTTTGTTATACGAATACACTTGCCCAGAAAGAGCTGCGACACAAGTCTATACTTGTGGTAGCATTTGCGCTATCGAATGGATAGATGTTTGACGTGAACCAGATACAGAGGTGCTAAACATAACTTACGGGGTGCCATGGCTTGCATCATTGGCAATACATCTCTGCATTAATCAGTATCCACAAATCTCTCCTACAAAGACCGATTAACTCTCCATATATCATGTCGGTATACAAGTTATTTCTAATAAAATAGATAATAATTACAATTCCCTAACTTAATTTAGTTCACACCATCACAGTCTTTATTCATAGAATTGACGATAAAAATAGTGTCTAGATTTCTGTCATGTCTGTCGTATTAACTCTGGTATAGGGCGAAAGGTCTCGTCGGCACATGATATAACAGATGTAGTTTGGTGAAATATTATTACATATTCTTCTTTGCTTTCATTTGTAAGTTCTTAAAAATAATTATTTATTTCAAACCAAAAACTTAAAAGCCATTCATAATGACATTTTTAGTTTAAAATAGACAGATGATGCAATAAAAATTTTATTTTATTGTTATAAACAGTACTTATAATTAGTACTACAATCCGCTCGACGTTAGTAGTTTCAGGTGAACACAAAAAAATACAGTTTGTTTTATTGTTAAGCCCAAAGCTACACAAAGGTGTGCTCTTTGCTCTACCAACCGCGGGTATCGAAAAAAGATTTTCAGCTTTATAAGCCCCCAGACTTGTCGCTGAGACAAGGCACGCGATACGGGATTTAAAAACACAAATCTAACTTCTTTTTTTTTCATTTCAAGCAATTGTTTTCAGCTGCCTTGTAAAAAACAATGGAATAATTCCAGGAAAACGCACAGTTGTTTTTATTGTTAAATATTTGTCATAATCCATTGGAACATATTTTACTGAAAAATATCAATATATATAGGAACTCATAGGCTCATGTCAGGAGCTTTATTATAATCGGCGCCCTTGTAAAAACATCACATACGAGATAAATCATCTCTGATTTTTAACATATCACATTTTGTATCCCACAACTAGTCATGTAATCACGTTTCCCTACAATTCTGTTATTTCTGTTTTAGAATTTGCGCGTAAATCTACAGAACTTAAGGCCTATCTGAGAACAGAAGGAAGCTAGTCAAATCCCCCACCTCACCTCCCGACAACTCTTGAGCTACTCTTGTCTGACTGAATAGTAGTGTATGATTGTCACTCTTATAGCGCACACATATCCCAATATGAGGAGTGCGTTTTACAGCAAAAGGATGCGAATTATGAACCATCGGACTCACAGTCCTAGCATTCTAATCTCTAGGCCACGCCCATTCACAAAGTTTTTTAAAGAAGACGTTTCAGTAGTGGATGGAAATTATCTTTAAAGCAGGTTCAAACACAAACGTGTATGTATTCTCCTCAGTAGACGAATGATTTCGTGTTTTATCAATTTACTTGAGATAAGTATATATATATTTATACGTATCAAACAATGTAATGAAATATTAGGTTTTTGTTGTGTTCATTCGTGTGTTTGTTTATATCACTTAATCTATTCACACTTGCTTTTTACCCCGGTGGACCTGCGATAAATTTACGGACTTACAACGCTAAAATCCGGGGTTCGATTCTCCACGGTGGACAGATTGCATGTAGCCGATTATGTAACTTTGCACTAAGAAAACAACAAAAACCCACTTGGTTCAATGTATTATGTACATTATTATCAAAATTTCTTGGAGAAATTTATGTTTGTTTTCTTTCGCATAATTTAATACTTTAATAAATAAGTTTTAGCCAATTCAGAATTTGTTTGAATGTCACGGATACCTTTACATATTGTAAGGTATTGTAATATGTGCAGCGTCATATTAATAAACGTACCGCAGGTAGATTGACTTTTAATTGAAAGCACAAAGTTTTACATAGTTCCAAATAATTAAATTATGTCAAAATATTAACATTAACATCATAAACATCCAGAATAAGCTAGTTCATCTGAACTTTGTATGTTTGATTTATGTTTAAAGTATTTGGTTTACCTTAAAAGCTCTTGAATCTTGAAACGGTGCTCCTACTTATTATAGTAAAGAATAAAATGAAATAATCCACACATATTTTCTAACTTTCAAATTAATATCCATATACATAGGAGTATTTTTAATATAGTAACATTAATAACAGACTCAAACAAGGGCTATTCTGGCTTGAAAGCAAGATACTAATCATTTTAGGATCGCAACTTCACAGAAATGGCCAGTATGCACACATAAACTGTATCGCATTTCAAAGTTTTATAGAATAAAAAATGTATTGGTCGGATTAATCTTTCAGGTCTTGTTTTCTTCATTTTCTTTCAGATAATTTTCTTGGCCAAAAGTGTTTAAACTCTTTTCTTGCTGTTATTAACGCCGTCATATTGCTGTAAACAAGATATTCTGTGTAATTCGTGTTAAATCTACCATCTCATGAGACAGGAAAGCGTACAGTCTACACGATGTTTTAGCTATCTGATCGTGTGAAAGGGCATTAAGCTTAGGAATAAATCATCTGTCAATATACATTTACTCACTATGTTCATCCGTTCGTTATCATGATCAAAAAGCTCACTTTGCAGACTGCTATATGTTTGTCAAATACGTCATTTTTCTACCCACTGGTTTTCATCACACCACCGAAAAGAAGAAAAAAAATAATCTAGCTCTTTTGCATGAGAACGCCAGAAAACATTCAACACACACGTTTCATCTTAGCATGAGTTTAAAATTAATCGCCTCTTTTCTGTTTTATCAAACATATGTAGTGACTAACTTGTGCTCTGTAAGTAATTATTAATCCTGATTTTTTTCTCAGTAATACTACTTTTATGTTAGCTATGTACGAATAATCCCTTAGTGCTATCTATGACTGAAAAATAGTAAAACTTCAAATGCTTACAATCTTTTCATTATCTTAATATTATTAAGGACTTTCAATAAATATCAAATGTCTGCCCATTATTGAACTTTAGTTATAAGTAAAGACAGTCGTGTTCCAATTTTACCATTCCAACTGTTTTGCGAAAGTTCTTGCGAAAGAAAAGTGGTACTGGTGACAAATATTGGAATATTTTGAAAAGCAGCGTTATCTTATCATTCAAATTTAACTTACGCATTTGTGTTGTTTCTTATCAAAATGCATGCCATTGTCGGGCGTCGATCATTTTTGCTTTCTGAAATTCCAGAATTTTGTGAATGAATATATTCATTAAATAGTTCAGTTGTGTCTACGAAATATTCCGATGCAGTCTAAAACATCATAATTTCAACAACTTTCATGTAATGGCTTTTACAACATTAATTGTTTAAATACATCTGAATCCGACATGAAATTATGTATATCCTATTACTTTGGAATCCAACATGTGCTGTCTAGAAACATCGAATATTTGTTAAATTATATTATATCAAATGGTAAGCTACATAATATTTCTTGGCATGGAGGAATCTTTAGCATTAGCTTTTTTTTACAACAGCAATATCGACACTATTACATGCTAGCCCTCACTCAAGAGGATCGAGATTGTTTTTAGAAATTTACTCCTCTATATCTGCTATGTTCAGCGATAACAGGGCCATCTCTAAACGGATTAGAGCAATATTCTCCCTAGATGGTCTTGGGAAAGGATTGGTTATATCTTTGCTTCACTTCCCCAATGAAGCAAAAAGAAAAAAAAATGATCCCAAGAAGTTGAAAAAATTGTGGGTGTGTACAAGGAATGGGTGAAGTAAATGATAATGGCAACCATTTTATCAGTTTTTGTGTACAAGATATTCTAGCCATTGGTGAAAGTATATTTGAGCATAAAGATATACATAAGTATAGTTGGGAATCACTAGATGATTTGATCAAATTGATCATTTAGCTGTCTTTGGTGAGCGAGGAAATATTCTGTTGAATGTGAGAAAGTGAGAAACTGTCGTGGAGCAGATATTGGTAGTGATCACCAACTTATGTGAGCTGTTCTTCAACTTAAACTTAAAATAAGAGGAAAATGAAGGAGTTGTAAGATTTAATATTAGTAAACTGGAGTGTCGAAATAGGTGTGTAGTATTAGAAACTATGAATTATGATGATGATAATGTAGACAGCACAGTTGTAACTCAAATACTATGACATGAAATGTGTAAAACATATATAAAGCTGGAGAAATGATCATTATATATTCAGTAAAGTAAAAAAGAAAAGCCTGGATATCAGCGAAATGTTGGCAGTTATAGAACAGAGGAAGATTCAAAAACAGTATGTGGAGAGAATAGATAAGACTCTCTTCTATTAAGATGTGAGTGGGTCAAGTATTGGACTTTACATAAAGAAGTTAAAAGAGTAGCAAGAAGGGGGTAAGCGACAATATTATGAAAACTTCGCTGGTGAAGTCGATCAGAAAATCACTAGAGGAAATAGTATTAAGACAAGGGAATCTTCACAATTTGTTCAAGAGATCATTGAGAATGGAAGAGCAAAGCCTAATTTACCAGTTAAAGATCGTAATGGAATAAAAATAACAGATGAGATGGGAATTATGTTGAGATGGAAAAAGCACTTCAAAGAGGTTATGGATTGGGTAAATGAGGACAATGGAAATGTACAACCCTTGGCATTCAATAAATAGAAAAGGCAACTGGAAAGCTGAAAAAATGGAAGATGCCTGGAACTGATGAGGTTGCAGGTGAAATGCTTAAAGCAGATAATAACTATAAACCAAGAATGTTGATGACATCGTTTGATAAGATATGGAAGATTGGGATGATGCCTGATTAAAACATGGAATTGTTATAAAGATACTAAAAAAAAGGGAATTTACTGGAATATGGAAACTGGAGAGGAATCATCCTTTCATCTAATGTTGTTAAAGTTTTAAGTCTTGCCTTCTAAATAGGATAGAAAAAGAACTAGTTAACAAATTTTAGGGTGAAGAGGCATGTTTCAGATGCAAATGTGGATGTAAAGACCAAATATTTGTACTGAGGGACGTCATACAGCAAAGTGTTCAATATAGTAGACCTCTTGTAATATCTTGGCACAACTGTTACAAGAAATTGGTCTTTGAAACAGAACTCAATAAAAAAAATAAGGAAGTTAAATAAGGTCATGGGCATGTTTTCATGAGTATGAAAGTATCATATTACTTATCAACACCAAGGTTGATCTATATATTACACTATTTAGATCACTTCTTCTGTATGAATTTGAAAGTTGGTGCAGTAATGAAAATGTGTGTGACAGATATGTGAAATTGGAATACAGAGTTCTAATGATAATACTTAGAGATAGATTTATAGATCGTTTATGTGTGAAGCATATGAGAGATTAGAGAAGTAACATAATTACATTGGATTGATAAGGTTATAAGAAAGCTAGATGGAAATGAATCGCACATGTGATTCCCAGGGACAATGAAGAGAGAATCATCGAGCAAGCAGTTAAATGAAGTCTTAATGAAACTAACAACAATAACTTAAAAAACAAGGTTTTGAACATTTACAAAATAAGATAAAATTTTATTTTATGAAATGGATTATTTATTCCAATATATGTATTTCATAATATCTCACTTAATTACTAGACAAAATCGCTCTACTTATAGACGATGATAAAAGCTAATGAAAAACAATATATGACGACATCTCCAACAAACACACTTTCCAACTAATAGTCTGCAAATTAATCCACATTACATTCAAACTGATACTTTATATTAAGAGAGATGTATTTGTTGGTCATATAAAGTTTTAGTGTTTTCCTTTTATTTTATTTTTTCGAAGGATAAGCTTTCTATTCTAATTATTGTCGGCTTGTTATTGGACAGATAAACTAGGAGGGCCAATAGGTTCTGCACAGTAGCAAAACTGAAAAGTAATATATATCATATGTTTGTGATATTACCTCAATAACCTTTTCCGTTTCTAAGCTATGAAAAGGCGTATTCTGTTATGAATACCCTTTTAATTATATTACCAGTAAAGAAACTTGATTGGAGATCACATGCAAAACGAGACTACACCAACGTTTATATCCTACAAGTAAAGAATATCAGAAATATTAAGTTTCAAAAAGTACTACAAGAAAGTTATTCAGGTAATTTGCTGCTTTAAGCACGGACGGAATTATGTTTAGACGAGGCCTAGTCCATCTTTAATCTCATGCTGTTTTGTGTAAACACTGATAAATCAAGAACATGTTTACTGTTTGACATGAATCTATATACTTTTTTCATCCAATTTCTTATTTCTACCAGGCTCCGTCCAACAGACATTTTTACGGGAGCCCAAAGACAAAATGGTCATTTTAGGAGAAGACATCTTGCTTCCTTGTCGTGTCCAGAACAAGATAGGAATGCTCCAATGGACAAGAGATGGGTTCGGTCTGGGATCGGATCGAGAACTAATTGGCTTTCCTCGCTATATTATGGCTGGAAACGACGACGAAGGTAAGTCGAATAAAGCTCATTCAATAAAAATAAACATGTTAATAAAAAAAATGTAATATCAGTTTGTGCTTAAGAAAGTATAACAGTCAGAAAAAAAAATCGGTGCTATGAAATGATGTAATATGGTATAAGTGCTTATGTAAATACATATGATGTTTATGAATATGTATGTTTCTATTCCTGTATATGCACGTGTCTAAATGAATTAAATGTTTTGTAGTAAATTACTATAGGGACTACTGTAAATTAGTAAAAATCTTGGCCCCTTGACAGGTGACTATTCTCTGCAAATTGTGAATGCTCAGTTGGTCGATGATGCAGAATTTCAGTGCCAAGTTGGAGCTGCAGAAGGGGTTACAGGAATTCGATCTACGACTGCTATTCTTACTGTCCTTGGTTTGTAACATAATTGTTATTAACATTGTAAAACCTTTTTTTTTTCATTTAGCAACCGAAACAGTTATGAACGAGTCGCATGAAAAACTATTTTGTTTTACTACTTTTTAATCGTTATAATTTTTATGATAACAGAATATTTTATGAGATATTTTTTTGCTATTTATTTATTTCAATGATTATTTAATGACAAGACTTATGCAATTGAAATTAATATTTGTGAACGTTACAGACATACATTAAACATTTACCATTAAAATTCAATTTTAGACAATGTGAAAATCAATTAAAAATATATAACATAGGGAATTTAAAATACGTGTTCTTAAATGTGATGTTACATTTGTTCATACACAGCTAAATTGCTTAAAAACGGGAATAAAGCTACAATAGTAAAGAACACAACACACCCTTAGAGACGCGTGTTTTTCTTTTTTGTCTTTAGAGTGAAACTTTATTCAGTTGAACAATGTTTATTTCATGGAAATCAGAATTATTATTTCATTGTGACTGTACTTTTGACGTTAGATTTACATAAAATGTTAGTTCCCCAACGCGCGAAATTACAAAATACAATCAAGCGAGTGAAAAGCATTTTGGTATTAGCAAAACCTAAAATGCAACATCATTACAGGTATATTAAAAAAAAGAAAGATGAGCTCTAAAAACCCATCTTAATCAAACTGATACAATTTTCTTAGGTATTATTTTTCATATTCAAATAATGCAGCGTTAGATGCTTTTCTAACTATATTTTAATATTTAATTTGCTAGACTGCTATAGTCAACCTCTAAATGTTCTACAAAGCTGTCTACCAAGCTAATTAAGCCTCGAATCTTGTTTAGTCGTTGTTTTTAAGAAAGATTTCCAAAGTTTTAGATAGCTGCTGTAGTGTGGCAAATTTTGTTAATTTTGTTTGTTCAAAAGTAAGTGATGGTTGATGAAACGGTCTAAAGAAAACGTTCACAGGAGATTGCGTGCAAAAAAATCCTGTAATCGCTATGGCACAACCGAAGACAGAAGAAAAAAAAGGAAACCAAGTATTTCCTTCTATATGTAAACTGTAAAAGTATTCCATAGATATTCTGTGTTGATATATATTTGGTCGACTGCTTCAAATAGGTTGGTAACTAAGTGGCCTAGAGCTAAGTTACCTGTTATTCTAAATTTAATCCCGACAGCTGCAAAGTTGTCAGAATTTTTATGTAAAGAACCGATACTGCCTTAAGTTTGTTTGAGACATCTTACTTTTCCAGAGATTCCCTTCGTGTTGCTTCAGTAAAATATTTTTTGGAGGTATGTTTTCGCTCAAGAGTTTCCTACTTTAAATTTATTTTGGCTTTTCATAGAGTTTTTTTCTTTCTCTCATAGCGTTTAATCCCTAATGAGTGCTATTTGTGTAGAATTTTACCAGCCTGTCTTTACTTATATGTTTGCTCTTTCGGTGACTTTTATAATAGCTAGTGTATATATATATGTGTGTGTGTGTGTGTGTGTGTGTTTAACCTATCTCCTGTAATTAAGGTGTGTTAGAAAATCGTCATAACCTCGGTTTCTATAAGTACTTTGTTTCGCATATAATTCAGCCAAAACAACTTGTTCAATTAACAAGAAATACGGTTCCATCTTCGTCCAAACCAAATTTATTTTATATTACTCCTAGTTAAATGATAAAAAAGAAGGCAAGATAAGAATAAGAAATTATCTTTCAATAGATATCAAAACATGATTTATGGATTGTCAAATGGTAGAATGTACGCTTTGTAAGAAAAGCTTTACTTTTTTTAATTTTCACCCTCAAGAGAGCATAAAAGCTATATATATATTCTTAGTGATAGCTCATCTTAGAATGTTACTATTTGTGGCTATTGACATAAAATGGTATACAGATTAACATTTTCTAGTTAATATGCAAATGAGATATCCCAATACCTAAAATCATAAACAGCTAAATTGGGCTTGTAAAAGAATATTAATTACTAACTAGTGTCTCTTTCTGACGAAATTCTATACAAATTATACTAAGTAGCTCAAAATGAAACTCTTTTTACGCCTGAATTACATTCGTTCTTATTACCACGTTCTTGACCAATTATTAACAATTAAACAGATAGAATCGTTTACTAAACATATATACATTTAATAAATAATCACGATATGTTTTGTTTTGCATGAATACTTGAAAAACTTTTCACAAGTTATACCATTGCTTCTAAGCATAGGTTGGTGAAATATGAATACATATCTTATTGAGAACTCTTACAATGTATGTCAGGTATAGTATAGATTACCTTATACTATCCAAGGCAGTCTTATAAGAGAGCTAATTACCTAAACCTTAGGTTACATTAGTTAAAGCTTGTAGTTTCATTTTTCAGTTCCTCCGGAACCCCCTATCATTGTTCAAGGGGATTACCTTCGTACCACTAGTGGTATGACAGTTGAGCTGACGTGTGAAGCCCGTGGAGGCCGCCCACCAGCGGAGGTGAGAATTATATCGTTTGTACTGCTTCATAACGTTATACATATAGTAGTATAAAAAAACATTATACATATAGTAGTATAAAAAAACGTTATACATACAGTAGTATTAAAAAACGTTATACATATAGTAGTATAAAAAAACGTTATATATATAGTAGTAAAAAAAAACGTTATACATATAGTAGTATAAAAAACGTTAATACATATAGTAGTAAAAAAAACATTCGATTTAACTGCTACAGTTGTGTGTGTGTGTATTTATTCATAACGTTATAGATAATTTATGCCTCTTCTTTATTTATTAAGATGTATCTTTATATTCAGTTACTTCAAGAACTTTCTGTTTTTGCTTGTTTTTATATTTAGTCCTTTTCATAAATCTAATTAATTGTAATGTAAAGATATGTTGTAAATCCTTGTAACCACGAAGTCGGTTGATCTTTAAAATTAGACATATAAACAAACATTTACGTAATATTAGTGTCTGACAAAAAAGGAGAAATTGGCATCACCTACTTTATTGATTGAGTTGTGTACTTTGTGTTTTTCGTGATCAATTAATTAAATTAATGATGCTAATGCAGTAAAATCTAAAGACCAAACAAACGCTTCCTCATTACTCTAATAACCAAATGGCTCTTAATTTTTCTTTCTTTTAAACTGTCGATATTTAACTTATTATTTTGCTATTTTAAGTCTGTTGTTGGACTTCTATACAATACCTCTTTAACCTTTATCACTGTTGATTTACAGAACGTATTCGTCGTACAATAAACTGATTAAACACATGCTCGAGAAACTTATTCAAACCAACAATTTCGTGGAAAACTTAATAATTTAAAATGACTTACAAAATAGTTTTTTATCATCGAAGATGACCATAGGTTTCTACAGTGTTATCTTTTCTAATGTAACACATTCGATTACGTTTTATAATGTTTCTGACAAAATAACTATGATTTTTTTTTCTTAATTCAACCAAGAAAGAAAATTTAAAAAGACGAAAATATCAAATAAAGCAAGAATGTGATATTATATATATAATTTTAAGACGTGAAATAATTGGGATTATTTTAGAACACTGCTTTTTTGTTGTTGTAAACGAACAATTTTCTATTGTCTTGTACAAACAATTTACATTTTTCTCATAATGTGTATATAAAAATATAAACTACTATTTTTGGTATAAGCTATCAAATGAAATTGTTCCATATTTTTCAAAAGACTTACTTACGCAATACTTTTAAAAGTAAGAGTTATTTCCAAAGTCTACTCGAAAGTATTCCGATTAATTTTTAGATATATCCTTTAGCATAATATGTAGTGTCTTTTTAGTAATTCCTTTCAAAAACTTTAAAAAATTTGATCCGAGAGTAAAGAAGGTATTTCTTATAGCGCATTTTGAAAGTAATAGAGAGAGTATGGTCTTCTACTTTTACATGAGTAACGTTCATTAACAAGTAAACTCTCTGTATGGAAACTTAAGAGGCTACTCTTTATAATAACGTAAAAGTCTTACCCGAATTGTAATTGCCTTGTTTGTTTGTTTTTTGTTGTTGTTGTTTTAGACGTAATATGTATAATGTAAAGCTTTACACATTTTATATTTTAGATATTACATTATATATTTTTGAAAAGCATTTTTGCCGTAAGAATTTCTTTCTTATGTAACACAACTCATTTTCGATTAATGTAATCTACTGTCATTACCGAAGGGGCGTATGTGTTTCTACCTTAAATTACAGCCGTTCCAACTAAGAGTAGTACACTCAGAGTTATACAAATTTATTACTAATTTTTGTTATGCAATTCATTCATTTCAGCCCTCCAGTGGCACAGCGGTATGTCTGCGGACTTACAGCGCTATAAACCGGGTTTCGATACCAGTGGTGGGCAAAGCAAAAATAGCTCATTATGTAGCTTTGTGTTTAAATGTAATACAAACATTCATTTAATCAAAAACAAACTAACCAAATCTTAGAAGTATCGAATGTTTAGGATAATTATTAAAATCCATGAAAAAAATGTAATTTTTTAGACTACCAAAATATTACTTCATCGTCAGTTAGAGCAAACACAAACAAAACCCAGAAGGTTATTATTTTCGTCAAAAGTGTAAAACATAAGAAGCTAAAAGTTTCAGACTATCTTGCTGGTGACAGACTAGAGTCTAAGACCAAGGACTGAACTGTAGTTTATCAAAATATATTTTTTAATTCAACCCCCCTATAAACACCTTAATGATTTCCCACGCTTTTAAAGTGACACGTAACATTAGGATTTTCTAAACATAATTACCCTTGCCCTCTCAGATCACCACAGCCCGTTTCGAGAGTAAACGGGGTTACAAAGCTCAAACACAGTTTGTTCTCTTCGCTGCTCTAATTTTCCAGGACTTTAAATAAACTAAGTATAGATTTTACCATGGCTCTGCCCACATAATACTCATCAAAAAGACCTAGCAGGCCTTTTTCGTTCATTACAAGCAAAAAGACTTTCATTGTAAACTTCTACAAAAAAATAAATGTTGAGCGATTTTTTTCAAAAAAACAAAACAAATATCAATTAACTAATTAAGCAATTGTGTAACATAATTAGGATATAAATCGACAGAAATTTGTTTTTGATATATAAACTTAATGTGGCGTATAATATTATTTAAGCTACTAACGATTAAACGACATTGACTTTTCAAAAAATGTTCTACAATCATTTGCAGGAATTGTTTTAGAAGACTAATATTATTAGCAATAATTAAAATGAGGAAATTGTTTAAGGATGAATCGGTTTGATTGCTAAACTGGGTTATCTATTGGCTTATCAACTGAAGTAAACTAGGTGACCTTATGCATTCAAAATGTTGATCGTGAGAAAATACGAAATTAGCTAGATCATAATAATCAGCAAAGTAACCTGTTTATTTTATATATATATACAACCGATAGATGGCGATTTCCCTAAACATATGGTAAAACCTAAATGGCTTTCATCAAAAACATATTATAATAACCAAAAACATATTCTTCCTGCTATAGTTAGTGTTACGGGTGCGTGTTTATGAAAATTATATAAATGCACATCAACAGGAAAGTTTCTTTTATAAATCATCTTTAATTTCTAATTTTAGACTAAAACGTAGATGTTTTACTTAGAGTATGCTTACCTATTTTTGAGATCTGATATGGTAAATACAGAATAATTAAAACTTGGTATTGCAATATCCTTTGAGAACTTCTATTGATATATATATATATTGTAGTATGCAACAAAAAGAGTTAAAATGCTACTTTCATAAAACAAGTATTTCTTATCCTAATATATATCTATTTATATATATATTGTAGTATGCAAACAAAAAAGAAAGAGTTAAAATGCTACTTTCATAAAACAAGTATTTCTTATCCTCATATATATTTATTTCTATATATATATTGTAGTATGCAACAAAAAGAAAGAGTTAAAATGCTACTTTCATAAAACAAGTATTTCTTATCCTCATATATATTTATTTCTATATATATATTGTAGTATGCAACAAAAAGAAAGAGTTAAAATGCTACTTTCATAAAAGAAATATTTATTATCTTCATATATATTTATTTTTTATAGAACAAAGCTATAAGCAGATATTTTTTATTATTGTTTTTTCTGACTGAGAGTTTGGTTGTTTGCAGTTAAGCCCAAAGCTACACAGTAGGCTATCTGTGCTCTGTCCACTACGGGTATCGAAACCCGGAGTCTAGCGTTGTAAGTCCGCAGCCATTCCGCTGTGCAAGTGGGGGACGTTTTGAGTAAGGGAAAAAATTAAAATGTTTTTCCCATTCAGTGATAAATATTTAATTGAAAAGTGAGACATTAATAAATTATAATCGACCATACAGGGTTATGCACCACAAATCTATTAATATAAATATAGAAATAAATAATAGCTTTTAATAGTTCATTCATCCGCTACTTTTAGCACGCGGTATGCAATTGTTTTTGTTGATTTAAGTATTAGAAAAAAAATATTTATATTTTATAGGCAATTTGACTAAAAAACACAAATTCTAATAAGACAAAAATTTAATAATTATTTTCATTCTCATAGATTTTTTTAAAAAACAAACATAAATCACAGTATTTTCAAACACATTTATTTTAGGTTTTAGGATTTTTTTAAGGGGTCATTACCTAAAATATTTGATTTATTAATTAAATTGACTGGGATTTATATAAACGATCACGTAATCTCAAACATGCTTTTCGTTAATACACAGATGAAAGTGTGCTTTATGATTTAAAAGCAGTCATCTTATTAGACATTTTAAATGTATACTTTTCATCACGCAGCAAACGGATATCACGTGCATGAGAACGTTGGTTGTGTGTAAAGATAATTTATATGAAAGATGTTTTATATAGCTGTAAAATATGGTGATTTCCTAGTAATGGGGCTTAGCATGCAATTTTCTGTGTTAACATTGAAGGGAGTGAAGCGTCAAGTCCATCGTGCTTAAAATCGCACTACATACACATTATATTCCTAACTGATTCAATACGAGTAGCTACTAAGAACAACACATTAACAGAATACCTTCATTGAATTGAGCCACTGTGGACAAGATATTTCACTCAGTACTTTCATCAAGCCTGCAGGAATTCAATACCAAAGTCTTAGTTAAAACAGTGTTTAAAAGTTCTCATGAGACGTTAATTAGTAGATTTAATAATTCGTGATCCTTTGTTCTCCAAGGTGTTATACTCAGTGTTACATATTAATGATGTTCCTTGTCCTTATAGTAACACAACCTTTAAACCCGTAATATAATGCCCAAAAGTCATTGACACTATGCTTCTTTTTCTAATATTCTTTTTAATTACTTGAAATTTGCAATTAGTTTTAATATATTAGAACTATGCTGTAAGTGTAACTTGCAATGAGCTCAGCTTAACCAAAACAACATACAGTTTTTTTTATATTTCTCATAACATAATCAGGTTAAAAAAAACTTAATCCTGAAATTACAAATGCTTCTTTTTGTGATATATAAACATAATATACATATAATCAACTAAACTAAATATTTAGCTATAATTTATGTCGAACAACTGAATGGATAACTTAACTAAATATGGTTAGACTAGCTTTAGTACACTTCCAAATCTCTTCCAAAAAATTTCACTACTAGAACTGTTTTATTAATTTAATGTTTCAACTTATAAACTAAAACATTAAACATTTAAAATTAAATGTTACAGTAATCAAACATAAAGTTTATATGTCTATAAGTGTTCTACATAAATACATTTATCTACCAATGTTGAATGAAAGATTAAGTTTCTTAATTAATAAGTATTGAAAACAACTAAATACTCTTTCCTTTAAAAGAAATTTAAAGAGGAACTGATTGGCTTGGTCACCTTTCTTCTTTCATTGGCTTTTTCATTACTTAATATTTCTTGAATGTATCCTTTTCTAATGGAAATTTTTACTAATAAGTATATTTCGAACGAAATTTAGTAATCTGTTAAAAGTTAATGGTTAAATCTTAAGTTTATTAGTATCAGTGTTAACTACTATGCCGATAAGTGAAGTTTTTAAGCTCGTATTCATAGTTTATTATAAATGCTTCATAATTTCGTATTTCTTTAATACGTGTATGTCATAGAATTATAGTGCACAGTTATGATTATAAAGTAGCATATACAGTAGTCTTACTAAATTATTCCGCTATTTAATTTCATTAAGTGGTTTCTTTTCTTTTTTATGTACGTTTGCTAACTTCATCGGAATTAATTTTAATCGTTTTCATAATATTTAGGACTACAAGGTCCTTGTTTTACTCGTTTTAGTTTCATTGGCTCTTTAAATGACTCTATTATTGTTTAATTACATAAATAAAATATATCTGGGAAAATATACTTCAAACATTCTCTTTTCATACTTCATATACCACATTTACATATTTATGTTAGGACTACCTACCTTTTTGATGTTAAACGAAAATATAATATTCCAGCATTCTGTCTTTCTTTTCTTCAAACTCTTCATTACAATGCCGTTAGCGATTAAAATAGAGATTATTTGTTAAAAACGTAATTGTATTGCTATTTTCTAGAAATTTTGTTTCTTTAGTCAATCTTTTTTTTTATTCATTAAAAATCACGTTTCTAATAGCTTTTTCAAAATTTAGTAGCATTCTGCCTGATTTATAAAACTTCAGTTCCTGTCGTGTATGGCTTGTATAAGTCTGGTATTTTCTATTATAAAAACGAACTTTTATATTAACATTTTCATAGAAATATATTTTTATAGCTTAAAAGAATTGTATTATCGACACATTTTGGACCCACAGTTGTTCACAGTCATCTGACAGACAGTCTACATTAATTAGACAAATGCTTGGCTCGCATTCTGTGCCTTACATATCGTATTATTTTATACTGTATCATAGCTTGCTTGGGTTGATGAAAAAGGAGAAGTGGTCGAAGTGAATACATATTACAAAACGCACCAGCTAACTGACGGAAAAAGAGCTAACGCCATTTTGACTTGGAAGTTCACTCCAAAGAGAGAACACCATATGAAGAGTTTCACCTGCCGATCTGAGAACTCTGCGCTTAAACAGCCTGCTCTAGCAACCATTAAAATCGACGTAAAATGTATGGTTCTACTTTTTACTCCAGCTAGTTTTATTAGATTAATTAAGATTCTTCTTCTTTAGTTACCCTTTCTTTGCGTATATACAGTTTTGATTTTCTTGTGAGTTTAGTTTTAATTCTTTAAAACAATACCCAATTCTATTTTTGTTTTAAATTTTCGCTCGTATGTTCGGCGTTTAATGACTGAAATAGAATTTCATCAACCAAAAAAAAAAAAAAGAATTATTAATTTAATAATTATAAGTTTAATTATATCTTTATTCGATCCTCTCACATTTACTTTCTTGTTTTAGGATGTCCAATTTCGTTTACACTATCATAAGTATAAATATTAATGGTGTAATTTTACATCTCGATTTTCATATAGTTTCTCGTATTAAAAAGCTATAGACAATCCTACCTTTAACACATTAAATAAAAAAGTTAAAAGTCAATAGGTGAACGAAAAATTATTATGGATTTTTTTTTATGTTTTGGTTGGCTAATGAATTGTTACCTGGGTTGTCACATTTTGTTACAAATATACAAAGCCACAAGGAATAAAATAAAATGTACTTTTTTTTTAATCTATTTCCCTGTTCGCTCACATGTCTGTTTATTTTAACAGATGCCCCGAAGATAGATCTTATAGTTCACAGCACCAGGATATTGGAGAATAACAATGTTCGATTCACTTGCGAAGTCGACGCTAATCCTCCTGGGGTTTCCTTTAAATGGTACAGGTGAGGAAATGCTTCGACTTTTTTGAAATTGCTACTTTTATTATGCGTTCTTGAAATAAAGAACAAAAATGACAATCTCATTGAAATATAATGTACACATTGAAGATTGATAGGAAGAGAATATATATTTTACTTCGTCTTTCAAAACTGAAGCCGGGGGTATTTTTGTTGCAAAAGATGAGAATTTAAGATAATCTTTAAATGTAGTCAAGTAAAAAAATACCGTGATAGCCTACAGCTAACGTTTGGACCTTGAAAATGGGTTCAGCTCAAAGTGTTTTTGTATTAAGAGATAAGAAAAGTCTAAACAAAAATATTTTTCATGTTCTTCAAATGAATAGGGTTTTTATTGTTATAACTATATATTTTTATATATATATACTTGAATTTATAACGTTTTTAATCGCAATACCAGATACAATTTTTAATTTGTTTAGCTATTTTTTAGATGCTACTCATTTTTAAGATCATGGGAAGTAAGCCTTTAATACTGTAACGCAGCAGTTGTTTTTCCATATGTAACTCAAACGCAATTTCAGTTTGGCTTCCAGACATCGCAAGTTTGAAAGTCATCAACAAATGATTATAGTTCTATACCAAAAGGTAAATAACACTAAAATTAGAGGTGTTTTATCCACAAAGAATTTCTAAATAAGAGTATTATAATTTATATGGCCAATCACAAGATCATATATATATATATATATATATATAAACAGTTATGATAACCGAATTTGCTAATAGATAGATAAACTGGCAATAATAATGTCTACCACTTGTGGAATGCTCCTTCACGTACAAACAACGACCTCATTGTAATAAATTTATCCTGGAGAAGACACCAGAAGTAATTGACTTGTCATTATGATAACACTTAATGTAATGTGAGTATTTTGATGTGACTGACAAACAATTTCCTCTAACAGAAATGATGAGGAGCTTCTTGATGATCATAGAACAGTATTTATACTGAACCGGGTAACCAGGGAGAACAATGGAGACACAATTAGTTGCGAAGTGAGCAACGCTGTGGGAAGTACGAAGGCAACTCACACAATGAACGTTCTATGTAAGTAGTGCTACTGCATAGTTCGTTGGTTCATTTCAAACTTACCCAGAATTTGCATCTTTATGATTAAATAGATATTTCATTTTGTAATTCACTAAATTCAAATTACCATATAGCGAACAATGTGCACTGGGATAGTATTTACTAGTGATTAGAGTTCGTGTTCTTTACAACAATTTTATGTTTCACTTATTATTAGCTCATTAGTCTATGCCTCACCTGACTAGCACAACCAAAGACACTGTTGCCGACACTAGTAAAGCCATTGACGCGATTTGATCCTCTTTATGGTAACTGGTTGACTGATCGGATTAGGGTCACGAAATACGATACCACCTGATTTGTGGCCGTAATGACGAGAGAGTGTGAATTTGTTTTGAATAAAAGGTCAAGACATTAGACCTGATTTTCGGTAAAGTTAACATTTTGAGCAATAGCTTCAAAAAACGTGTATTCTATCAAGCCTATAATTCGTAGTGACAGCACTAATGGGAACGAGACAGTTTCAATAACAGATAGTAAAATGTACGTACCTTCTTATAACTTATGGCATATATTCTGACAGGTTCAGTGGCAGAATATATAGGTGGGTAATATAAAATGTGATAAATTTACATAAAACACTGTCATATGTACATGAGATCTCTGCGCAAAAACCCGCTGTGATTTGTTAGGTTAATAAAATCCAAAATATACTTGCGTGCCTAATATAATAAAAGAAAAATTGGGTCATTTTTTATATGAAAACTGTGTTCTTTGCTTGTTATTCCTTAAACATTCATGATGTCAGATATTCATGGTTTTCATTAGAACATATTCTGAAAATTAATCGGGCATTAAAGGCAAATGCATTCTTTTATAACATAATGCAATTTGATCTTGTATATTAATTCCCAGGTGAGACGTTTTGTATTACGTTTAAGCATAAAAGGGATATAATAACTTATTAATGTTAGTTTTTGTAAATGTCGCATTGGAAAAATTGCATAATTAACGCACGAGAGTGATCCTACATATAAATTGAAGGGATATTATTAATAGACTAGGTTTATTAAATTATACGAATATTAAGGAAAACAAAAACTGCCGTTAAGCCTAAAAGCTATGATAACTCGGAGCTCTGTTTTTATTATTAGAACTATATTTAAGAGAAGCGTGATGTTGACGGAGTTGAATAATATCCATCTTTATTAGCAAGAAAAAATCTTTATTTTCTAAGGTTTCAAAGATAGAAAAAAGTGTTGAATCGATTACAAAATTAGAAATTTACACTAAAGTGAATTAAACATTAGTAAAATTTGCTTCACTCTTCTGCATGTTTAATAAAAATAATTGGCAATATCATAAATACGTATATTACATCAATATTTGGAGAATGTAATTCATAAAAAAATAAATAAATCAAATGCTTGTGTGTTTATAATAATATCAGGAACACATATTAATGGTTTCACTAAACACAGATTAGGAATTTGGACTTCAAATAATGTATAATTTGCCATTATTGTTAGCAGATAATTATGCTGAATCATTACTTACATTATACACTCAAGAAAAGAATTTCCGTATTATGTTAATCAAAATATTTTTGTGAGTTTCCTGGAAATTATATCTGTTCTAGAAAGCATTAATTTTGAATATAAATGTACAATTGTTTAAAATTAAGAGAATAACAACAATAATATCTCGAGCTACATTTTCTCCTGAAAGAATGTTCTACTGGGTTTTGTATTTCACGGATGACTGAACATTCTTTTCTTTTAAATGCCTTTGTTGCATTGCATACATTTTATATGTTTTTCTCTGAATATTTGTTTCTGTGGGCGATGCATGCATAACTTAAATGTTGCGAATTCATTTTCTTATCAGAGATTGAAACTATAATCGTCTATGTTATCTGCGTAATAAGTCTTTTTGAAGAGATATATTTGTCTTTTAAAAGTAACTTTAATTTACTTAAATCGTAATAGATTAAAAGGAAAATATTTTAAGAGTGTCGTTAATATTGAACCTTTTTTCCCCAAATATATATATGTATGTTGCTACGATTAGATGGACCTAGGATTATCAGAAATTTAGAGAATGTAGAAGCAGATTTAGGCGATAGAGTGGCACTGTTATGTGATGTCGACAGTAACCCAAAAGCAAACATCATCTGGACATCTGAGCATTCCTCGGCAATATTAGGGACTGAACCTGTTCTTGTGATACCTAACGTAACCCCAGAAACTTCAGGAGAATACCATTGTAGAGCAACAGTGAGCGGCTTTCCCCAAATAACTGAAAAAATCGTGGTCTTTTTGAAAGGTATGCAAAGTTCTGTATAACTTATATCGTAGTTAACAATAATCTAATCTCAATAAATGTTTTATACCTAGCTGAATAAACGAAACAAAATTAGCATATGAAACGAAAGAAGAAATTAAATTTATACTTGAAAAATAAAAATAAGATATTTATAGTTCAACAGCCACATTTCTTTAAAACATAATATCCATACGTATCATTTATACAAATGCATAATATTATGTTCACATATATGGATTTGTTGTTGTTGTTGTTGTTGTGTTACAAGTTAAAATACTTTATAATATATAATGAGTCTCCCAACAAGATTTCCACTATCAAGCGTTGTCGGTAGAGATTAAGCCTTATAAACGTGTGATACACTGAGATTTTACCTACTTCAAACAGCAGAAAAAACATTATTTCACCTTATACTTTTACTAATTCTAAATCTCTTAAACTTTGCTTATGTTTGAGAAAAAAATATAGACCCCTGTAAAATATTTCTATAAAGTTAACTAAATAAGTTCTAATTTGAAGTGCTTGCCTTTTGGTTCACAAGAGCTCTGATCATTCATTATCTCTGCGGGCGAGAGTATTGCAGGGTCCGTGTGTGTGTCTGTCTGTCTGTCTGTGTTTCCTCGCGCCTATCTCAAAAAATGATTGACAGATCTACACGAAAATTTTTCCACAAGATGGGAAGTCAGTATAAGACAGGCCTCTTCAAATTTAGTCCGGATCCGGATTCTGGATCACTTTAAAGTAAAAAGTATGGGGCATTTTCGCGGTTTTGGATTAATAATTCTGTAAAGTGTGATCGGACTTGTACCAAATTTCATGGGCACACTACAGAAAATAATCCGGATCATTGATCATTCTCGATCTGAGAAAGATTTTCTGAGTTTTCGAAGGTCAAAATTGACGTTATCCAATATATACGCATGCAATCTCAAAAAGGAGCGGCGGGACGAAGATATGCAAGCTCTGATTGCTCTTTTTCCTTTGTTGCCTAGATGTAGACAAATGAAAAGCAAAGCGTAGTCAACATGTATCCATTATATATGTAAGAACGATGCTTCATTATATGTTGCTATTCATATATGGGTTATAGAAATTATTTATGAGAGAAAAGTTACGAAATTACACTATAACAGGGAGTACTTAAAACGTACATTTAATAATAAATGCAGCACGTGTTTGAAAAGTTACAGCTCACTAAATGGATATTTATTACTTAAGGAGGTATAAATATCGGCTTACACAGTACACAATGATTTGTAGGATATAAATTCCATAAGGATTATAAAATCGTTGTCATGGTAAGTAACTATGTTTTGCCTGCCGAAACGTAGAATAAAAACTGGTTAGTAATTAGTAGGTAGTAATTACTAAACTTAAATTAAAAAAATAGTAAGTCATTAATAATAAGACTTAGGTGATCGCATATGCTACTAACCATGATAACAATCGACATTCGCAAACCACAACGTTATCATAAGTACTTAAAATTATAGAAGAATAGATACACAACCCGTTACCCCAAAGTTTAAAAAACATCAAGATTCCGATCCAAACGTAAATACAATACATTAAAAAACTTTTAATTATGATTAATGAGGAATTAACCACGGCTTCGTTAATAGGTTAAATGGATCAAAAGTAACTACAATACATTTAAAAACTTTTAATCATGATTAATGAGGAATTAACCACGGCTTCATTTCTAGGTTAAATGGATCAAAAGTAACTACAATACATTTAAAAACTTTTAATTATGATTAATGAGGAATTAACCACGGCTTCATTTCTAGGTTAAATGGATCAAAAGTAACTACAATACATTTAAAATCTTTTAATTATGATTAATGAGGAATTAACCACGGCTTCATTTCTAGGTTAAATGGATCAAATAGTACATTTTGCTTAAGACTCAAAGCTTATATATAATCACTAAGCAGAAATAAAAAGGATATTTACACATTCAAGTATGTTTATTAAAACGAGCTTTAGGTAGGATCTAATACTGCATTAACTAATGACTGTTCCTCTACTGGATCCGAAAACTCGTTTTAATAAAATATGGTTGAACGTGTAGAAATCCTGTTAATTTTTTGAGTAAGATCAAATAATGAGTATAGAAATAATACATATATTCTGTTGAAACATTGGTTAGCAGCAACTTAACTTACTGGGGAACTAAGTAAACAATATTGGAAGAACATTTGCCAAAAGAAACTAATATGACATGGAAGTTTGATGGGCTAACTGGAAAAAACAAGACAAAACAACTAACAAGAAGGAACGCGTTAGAAAGCTTCTAAAAGCATTATATTTTGCGGCTGCTCGGAAGTGGCACAACGTACAGCCTTCAAGATGTTTATATTCCGCTAAGTGACAGTGGTTTATGTAAATTAGAAACTTTTCTTATATTCTATGTTCTACCGTAACCAACTTGGTTGACTTCTTTTCGTAAACCTAAACAGTACGTGGAATTCGCTCTAATAATGACTTTATAAAAAATAATTGAGGTTTGGTTGCAATAATAAACAATTTGTTGAAATAACTTTCTATTCCTCTATACCAGACAGACAATAAAGTATATTTGATGCAATAAAGTTCAAACATGTAGATGAAATAAATGTTTAAATCCAATATATTCATATCATACTGATGCAAAAGATTCTTGTACCTAAAAGCGTCTTAGAGATTAATAGGATAATTATTTAAATTTCAAATGATCCCACCCAAATATGTTACATAAATGTTTAAACCTAAAATATCCTTTCGAGTTATATGAAATAGATGTAAAGGATGTTATCATATAGATGAAATATGTGCTTCAAACCACATAAACCCTAACAAATGAATGTAATTAATACTTAGAGATCAGAATAAGGTTTTTTATGAGTGAAATCATTAAATTTCTTTAGCCTACAACTTTCTGCACATATTTCTTATAATTCCGAAAGTGTGAAATTGATTTAAGTATTTTTTCACTTGCACGCTGTTTGAATAAAATTCCACCCAACACAAGGATGTGAACTATAATTATTTTCTATATCACTCATATCTATGTAGGAATTCCTCCACATCTTGGCTGTTTTCTTTACATTTATAAAAACAGTGAACTCATTAAACTTTAAGAGGCTTAAGAGCAAGAACTGGTTTCTAGCTCCATTTGCTTGACGCTAAAGATTAATTTGGTAAGTCGTAGATCCAGCTCCTTTTGTGTGGTTACCTATACGTCTCAACAAAAAACGAAATGGCTATATAATGTGAACATTATATTCTCATTTTTCATATACACACTACATAATTAATGTCATGTAAGTGTTTTACTATCTAACGAAATATGCATATGAAGATAAAATATTATAATATTTGATTTACAAAAGGGGGGGGTATGTGTGATGGTGTAGGTTCTTTTATCAAAATGGTAACAGCTATTTTCTATACCCTCGTATACTCGTTTGAGATCCAAGACCGTAATGGCATCTAAATAAAGCTGCTTCTTGATAACCGAGTAAACATATTGAAGTGCACTTATTCACATCAGACTGCTCCGAAAATAAGTGTCATACTTGTGTGGCATGTCGTACTGTATCTTCCATAAGACAAATAGATAAATTACATGTTATATTGTGTTTAATAAAGTACAACTTGTTTTCCTTGTGTGCAAATTACAGATTGATCTAAATATGATTTAAGTGTTTTTTACTTATATATCATATACTGCACTAAACAGTTACTTTCATTGTTTAGTGTAATATTACATTAAGTGAGTTTAAAAATAATTGAAACGCAGTCTAGTAGAATTTAGAATAATCACCTTCAGATATACACAAACAGTTATTTCATCCATATAACGATTATATATGTGACTTATAGTATTTGACCAGTATAATTAAAAATGTCATTGTAATCATGTTTAAAAAACTTAAATAACAGTTTACTTTTACTCACTTAGTGAACTTAAATAAATGCTTTAACTAAAAATTGTTATATCAGTTCATCAAAACTTGTTAAATCACTATTATCATGGCGACATCAAGTGCACATAATTTGTTTTTGCTTATGTGAAAGACATTTTGTGTTTGAAGAAAAAAAGGCATGAAAAAAGAGACGCCAGGATTGTTCTAAAATAGCATCAACTCTTATACAGTTGTAATGTGGTTTTTATTCACTGTCTGTCACGGTGTTTCTCATCCTGGCGTCGAAAGTCGGAATTTAATGGGTGCTCCTTTCTAAAGATTCCGATCTGCTTAGGAATGCAGAGCTACCAAATGGCACAACAACAGTTCCACTTAAGACAAGGTCCAGCTGATGTTTCGCGGTCTTTAAAAGCCGTTTAAATCACTCCTTCAAAATATTTTGTACGTGTCTTTGCCCGAATTAGAACTGAAAAAAAACTAGGTCTACATTCATTCATTCGAAATCATACAATGACCCTCTCTCACCGAATAATTCATTAGCAGCTTAATCATATAAAAGCACAGGTTAAGCTAAACAAATAATCGGTCAACGTAATTAGCGTCATTATATATAGATATATAGTGAACGGAAATTTATAGTTTCATTGTCGCTCATTCACCCTTCGGTGTTTCCAATGGTTCAAGAGTTTCTCTTTGAACCTGAGAGTCCCATCTGATTGATTATATGAAATATATAATGGAAAAATTAAGGGAAGCGATACCTAGGTAAAAACAGTTGAAAATGACATACAAAGGAAAAGTTAAGAATAATTTAGCTTCAACATGTATAGAAAATATGATTTTAATCGTAGTTTTAAATATAACATAAAGGTAATCGTTACATAATACAGAGAGCTAATAATTCCAACTGAATCCGAACAACAGGTCGAACCTTAAATGAATTTTTACTTCTAGTAAAATGGATGTATTCATTCGCCAATGTTATTCGGGCTCCTTTAAATGTTGATAATTATACAGTAATTTTGCAATTACTTTGATTAATAATAATGTTTGCAAAGCTTTTGACGATTAAAACAGTGAATTTAAACTAGATATTGATATTTTAATGTTTACTAAAATGATGAAATATTGTGCATGAAACTTCAACCTCTCTGTATACGAAAATCCCATTTGAATGTGATATTCACTTTCCCAGTTCAATTGCATTGATCATCTACATAAAATTACAGTTAAAGGCCTCTAAACCAATTAACACTTGAAACTGTCATTATTATAAGTAGATCATTAGGTGATTTTATTTCTGGTAGAGAGAAGTCATTAAAGTAACTCAATCATCAACGAGAAGGACTCTATTAAATACTAGCAAAGGTACCCGCGCCAGGCGTGGAGTTTATTTCATTAGCGTCACAGAGATGGCTGGACGGTGTGCGTGTGCATCATTCGACAACACTCTGGCAATACTAAGAGAGAGAATATTAAAATTGCTGTAAAACTCGTAAAATTGAGAAAATGAATAAAGTAGGGAGTTTAGAAACTCTCTGTATAGCATGCCAAATACTTTGAAAGTTTCACGGTGATCAGAGATACGAAATTTGAAAAGTTTCGTCACGTACAAAAACGAAAACAAGTAGAAGTTTGCTTTAGAGCAAAACCGTAGAAGTTTGCTTTAGAGTAAAACAGTAGAAGTTTGCTTTAGAGTAAAACCGTAGAAGTTTGCTTTAGAGTAAAACCGTAGTGGGCTATCTGCTGTGTTTACCGCGGGGAATCTAACCCCGGATTTTAACGTTGTAAGTCTGCAAACTTACCGTTTTCCCACTACTAGATTAAACATGTAGAAACAACAGGCATAAAAACACAGGTCACTTTATAATACAGATTATACTTGATACCACACCAGGCGATTTTTCTTGCGTTTTTGGAATCACCAATAGAAAGGTCTTATCATTTTTGGAGTTTCATTATCTAAAAAAATGATCATACAGATTTTATTTACTCACTCTTAAAAATCCCAACCATTATCCCTCTTACTTTGTTTATAGCTTTAGTTTGAATTAGAAATTAACTGAGCGGCGCGTTTTTGAGTCTGGATTTACTGAATTCCCAAACATCGAACGCGAAATGCACGAATCTCTTACAGTTAAATCAAATATAATTTCCAGTTCCGCTCTGATCTTCTAAGATATAACTCTAACTTAAATATGATTTGTAAATGACGTAAAATAAAATTGATTATAATTACAGTCTACTCGCAGACCCTAACAGTTGTTCGTGAAAATTGATGATATATATATATATAGCACCTAGATCACTGCTATGTCTGTCGTATCCCAACCGGTTTGATGAACCCTGGCAGGTGTAGTATGGTTGACATGTTGTAACATATTCTCCTTCGTTTTTACTCATGCGTTCTCAGAATTTACATAAAACGTCTAAGTTATCATTTAGACCAACGTTTCCTAAAACCTTTGTCATCCAAGCTCCCCCTTTAAATGAATATGGTTTCTTGTGCGCCCCCTCTATTTTTATATGAGTGAAACAGTGAGTTAAGTGGCGAGAAATGCTATATGTTCTGTATTAATTATGTATTATTTTCATTAATAAAAATATATATATATCACAACGCTTAATTCTTTTCTTCATTATTGCACTATTGACTCTACCCTAATCGCTCGCACCCTCCCCCAAGAGATCACTTGCGCCCTCTGAGAATGGTGCCCCACACTTTGGGAAACGCTGATTTAGGGTATCACAGCATCAATAACATATAAGTGATGTATGTTAATTATGGATAATCGATTACAAAAACACTGAGTGAATATACATAGAGCTGGAAAAAAAATGATACCAATAAGTTCTCTCTTTTATGTTCAGCTAGAAATACCGAAACGAAGGATAAACACATAAATAAACGATTATGCACTTGATTTGTTTGCACGTTCTCGGGGACGCGCGAAATCTTTGAACTTAGTAGTTCTTTGCTCCAGTGTATTAACCATACTAAGTCAACCAGCTTCAAGACGAAAGTTGAGACTACAGTTATTTCTGGGCACTTTGCTTGCCAACTTTTTTATATATCTCTCTTCTTTCTTTTTTTTTTAGTGCTTTCTTGAGAAGCACTATAAAACGTCCGTCCTCACAGGTGTACATTTAGAGCGTTTGTAAACTATATTGACGCATCAAGGTCTTTGGAATAAAGTGTCCCAGAATATTCACTACAACATGTTGGCACATAACTGTAATGAAATATTTCTAAAACGTTAAAGTACATTAAACTTGTTTATACATGAGCTGAGAGCACCCCTGGTAAAAATATTTTAATGTTATATCAGTATTGAGAGAACATTCGCTACACACTGATATTGTAAAATATAGTTAAATAAATAAATATATACATCTATATATAGATATATATATATATTGTAACAAAATAAGAACTTCTGGGTTTTTTTATTTTAAGTAGACATGAAAATGATTGGGAAAATTCGACATCCCAACCTAGCATTATCAGTTAACCTCCAGGGAAGCAAATATAGAGCATTCGCTTCGACGTAAATAACGTTTTCGTGTTATCAATAGAAAAATTTTGTTGGAACTGAAAAGCATTTTAAGCCGCCCTATTTCTATAGCAGTAAGTTTGTCAATGATTCTCTATAACTGCATTTATGTTATATATATTTGGAAAGTCTGAAGCTTGAATGTCGGGACGCGAACAACTATGGATAAAGCGTTTGCGAATTTTTTTCAGGTTGTTTGAAAACTATATTTTTTGCCATAGAAGATACTCTGTTGTAAAAAGCACACATGTTATGATGATTCAACATCCGAAAGCTGGACTGTTTTTATGAGTCATAGAAAGTTTAAATAACTTAGTTACATTATGCATATGTTTGTTTTTACTATCTTAACAATTTCAAGAACATGTGTGATTAATTTATTCACTAAAAGTTGTTTTATGGAATTCTTCTTGTCGATTTTATGCTCATGTTATGTTTCTTTAAGAAAGCGAATTTGTAACTTATGTGACTTTATACAATAATGAAAATACAATCCTATACAACGTAACATTCAAAGAAAATTTAATTATTGAGGTACTTCCTTTTACTGCCGAACGCTAGTTCTTATAATAATGGACCAGATTTATTTGTTTGTATTAATGTAGTAAGTTTGAGACTTAATTTTAGATCAAATAACATCTTAATCTTCCTCTGTCTACACGGTAATAACATATCTTGATCGCATGGCAGGACCACCTATTGTTACTGCGAAGAAGAACCAGTTTGGGAACGAAGGAGAAACTGTAGAAGTGGAGTGCATGATAACGTCCGTGCCCCAACCCTCACGAGTCATCTGGACTAAGAATTCACAGGTAATTTATGTGTGCCATGGATATCTGTATTAGCTTAACAAAGGTTCTCTTAAACACATGATACGGTGCTATACAAAGGACGAGTCACAAAGTTTATATACAAGAAATATTTCAAATCACAATGCACTAATTCACAACAAAGGACAGACTAGCTCAAATATTTAGGGTTCTGAATTCCTCTCAGTGCTGTGAGATAATTACATGTGATAATTTTTCATACGACAGATTTACAGTTTATTACACCACAACTGGATAGGTGATGAGGAACCTCTTCTAAATACCTCTTTCTCTTATTCTTTACTATTTACAAAATGAACCATCGCTAAAGCCAGAAAACGTAACTAAAGTTTCCATATACTGTTTCAAAATGATACTGAGAATATTAAGTGAGAAACTAAAGAACACTGTTAAGAATAAGAATCAAAGCAAAATAACTAATCTGTTTTGTTTACATATAGACTATCAAATACTTAAAGAATATTGTGGCGTCAATGCCTTGAAAGTAATGTGTCTTAAACTAAGAGAATAGAATATTATAGACCATAGAAGAAAAATGTCGTCAAATTCTGCACATGAAGTGCCAAAATTTATCTATTTTAAATTAGTTGGCTTATCTTAGTCGAGAATGTAAAAAACATATGATCGATAAAAATGTGTTATGTCATTGCAGAAACATAAATCCTTACATTTATCCTTTATTGTTTCAACTGTATTCACGGTTACCTATTCCGTATTCTATTAAGACTTCTACATCTTGGAGTTTTGTAATTCTTCTTTGAGATTCTACCATTTCTAACTTGTTAGGATAAAGAAATTAAGAAATAGCGAAACAATTCAATCTACGAATCTTAGAATACCTTAATACAACTTTAAACAAACCGCACCGTTTTGCTCGTTCAACTTCGGTTTAAGTCTACTGGTGAATATTTATTCTCAGTTTTGTTCATTCTTGGCTTTAGCGAGGATTTTAGATTGTCCTATGCTTATAGGACATTCATTCAGAGCATTCTTCTCAATACTTTAAAATGACGTGGATCTTAACTGCAAATAAAATAAAGCTTCTTAACTAATAGACCGAAGTTGAGCTAACAAAACAGTGTAGTTCGTTTATTGTTGAAACTTTGAGTGTTAGTGGTGGGTTAATTTAATAAAACACGTTAGGCGTAAAGAATGAAGAAATAGAGAAATAGTTCAACTGTAAATATTAAAATACCTTAAAGTGTAAAACTGTGCAATAATACACACACTTTCACGGTGTCAATTCTCAATTTTGTTTTTAATTTTTTTACTGATCAAACCCTGCTGGTCTCATATCTTTGGAATCTATGTGTTTGTGTGTTTGTGAATATATTTATAAACTATTAAAATCATATAAGTATATAATTAAGCAACTTTTTGAAAGAAGAATGATAAGTGCATTGCCTTGTATCCTTACTACCTTATCTGAGATGAGCCATTTGTTTGTGCAAATAATAAAAATACAATGCAGCATCACAATAATAAGCTTCTAAAACATGTTACTGATCACTGTTTCTGAGTAGTTTGACCATGCTGATTCTAAAACTCATATTGAAAATCACTAAGTACTTCTATTTTTCGAGTTATGATAGATTTATTCAAAATATTCTTATATATCTTGAAAATAACAACTTTTTCTTTAATAACTTTATTTATTTATTGAAAATTGCATTTAAGAATGTTCAAAATCAATACATAATAGAGCAATGCCAGTTTTAAAAAAGCAATGAATATAACAAGATTATATACTGGAAATACATTCACGCTCCACTTGTTGCGCCTTTTGTGCATGTTCTCAATTTCAAACTGAAAGAACCAACAGTAATCTCCCATCACCGCAGGAGTCCATCGTCCTTGATACCACTGTTCCATTATAGATATGTCTTGGTGAAAGCGCCCACCACGCTCATCGCTCACTGCACCTAGACCATTTGGAAAGAACTCTAAGTTGGAGTGTAAGAAGTGCACCTTTACTGACATTTTCCTGTAGTTTTCGAGCATATCATCATTCATTTACAGCATAGTTTTTATGTCTGTGACTTATTAAGAAATTTTTGACAATTAGTTTGAATTACTTCCAGGCAGCAAGTTCTTCTTATTGAATATTGTTTCAAAATAATCATCCATCAGCACTTCCCGAATCTGTGGCCTAACAAATATACCTCCTTTAATTTTTGCTTCACTGATTTTTGGAAACTTTTCAGACAGATATCTGAAACCATTACCATGTTTGTTCATTCCTTTTACAAAATTCTTCATGAACCCCAGTTTAATATGAAGTGGGAGCATAAACACATTTTGAGGATTCACTAAAAGTTGATATTCAATATCCTGTTTCCTTGGGATCCCAGTGACACAGCGGTATGTCTGCGGACTTACAACGCTAGAATCCGAGTTTCGATACCCGTGGCGGACAGAGTACAGATAGCCCATTGTGTAGCTTTGTGCTTAATTACAAACAAACAAACTGTTTTCTTGGTATGAAACTCTCTCTCCCTGGCCATTCCTTTTTTTTGAAATAGTATATATCATTTCTGCTGCCCTAGAGACACAAAAAAGCATTAATGTTTGGTATACTCATTCTGCAAGCCTTCCATGAGTGCAATAACTTTTAGATCATTCCATATGTTCCACCTATGATGATTATATTTGATGGCCTCAAGTACAATCTGCATGCTTTGATAAGTTTCTTTCATGTTCACAGCATGAGCAAACAGGAATTAATGGCTTAGTGTTTCCGTTATGCAGAAGTACAGCTTTCAGACTAACACTGGTGCCTAATTCTTCCATTAGTGCATCAACTTTTCTACAAAAACACAATGTATCTTGCATGCTGTAGTGAGAAGCAAAAGTCTGATGGCGACTTTAATAAACTGAAACTATTGTTTCTGGAAATAATAATTTCCATTGCTGTAAACGAGAGCAAATAAGTTTCCCATGCTGCTTTGATAGAGACAAGCCACGAATCAGATCATTTAGCTCTTTTTGTGGGATCAGATGAGGTAGTTTATACTGAGATGCCACAGGAATAGATAAAGATGATTCATTGTCTTCTTCACAGTGGATGTGACACTAGAAGATCATCCTCATGAGGTACTGGTTTTGTTGCAGATGCATTAGCTGGATATTTAATGTATTATTTTGCCTGGATATCCAGAAACATTAGTCACGCAAAAATAACAGTCAGTTGGATGATCAATGGGCTCACGCCATATCATGGGAACTGCAAATGGCATACTTGCCCTATTCTTATTCAGTCACTGTGTCAAGTCAGATGTGTAACTTGTACAACACACATGTGGAGCCCAGTGTTTTTTGTTTGTTGTTTTGGTTCCCAATTTTACATTCAAAATAGTGGTAGTGAGCTATCTTTACCTTGTGTGTGATGTTTTTCCTTCACAAAACAGTAATATTTTTTTTTAAATGTAGCAGAAACTGTTTCGGTGAATTTTGCATTTTCAGACTTTACTTGAACTGGAGGCAGTCAACATTCCAAATGATTTTCTAAAAAAATAATAAAGAATTTATGTTTATGCAACTAGAGTTTAAAAGATTTCGAAAAACAAAGTTTTGCATAATTTTATTATATCGCGGGTATGATGCGAGGAAGAACATCAGACTTTGTTTTGACTGTGTGCGGAGCGAGACAAAGTGACCAATTGAGTGATAGAGAGGTATCTGACTCCGCCCCTTTTATGCTCAGTCGAGGAACTTCTTGAAAGCTCTAGCAATCTGAGTAAGTTAGGGTTTCGTGACTCCAAGGTGGAGCAAGTGAGCGTTGAAATGAAGCAAAATTGATGAAATTCGCTACAATTATATCGAGAACAAATAGCATATATTAACACTATATTTGGAATTTTACACCAATACAACGCAATCAGTGTTTGAAGTTATCAAAAGTGTATGCTTTTCACCCATTAAATTTCCCAGGTAAACTTGTTTCCACAGCATAAATCTATTGTACTGAGTTGATTGAATGGTATTTCCTATAGTGCTGATAAAATTCTGAGATATTACAATAACTCAAAATCTAGAGTTGATGAACAAATTCTGACTACATTTTTTAAATCAGCGCCATCACTTAAGGTTTCTCCAGTAGCAATTTTTTTGTTGCCTAGTGTAATTAAAAACATGGCATAGTTATTGACTATTATGGTGGTGTGGTTTGATATGGGTTATCATTTCTGAATACAGTTCAAGATCCTTTGTTGCTTATTATGGTGTGCTGTTTTAAAAGATGACTTCCTAATTTCTATATATGATTTTTCACCAACAAATGTTTAGATATTGGTATATTAAATATGAACGGTACATTATATACGCAAGTTTTCTGGGTATTTTTGGTCATGTTCATTTGTTTGCTTGTATTTGAACATGACTTCAGAGACTAAAGCATAGTTCATCTCTGAAACTAAGCTAGATCTCAGTCATAAGTAACTATAATCCTATTAAATGGTAGGAATATGTCCAAATAATATATGTCCAGTAGTAATATGGTTTAGAAATTATCTGTTAAAAATGAAAACTGGGAACAACTTTTATTATAAGAACACGTTTCTTCATATTCTTAATGAATGCTTGATTGGCTCATGCATTTGACACAATAATAAGTAACATAGATATGTTTAAATGTATCTTACGATGTCATGTACTTCTTAATTACTTTTGTAGAATAAGATATTTCAATTTTAAGAATATTTCTTTACTTAATCTGTAGTTCTGTTTCTAATCGCACTTAAGGTTGTCTTAAAAATATTTGTCTTAGTGATTTTATTAATTATTATGGTTAAATGTTAAAACATTAGATCCTATAATCAAATTCCATCAGGTCAGTGTTCCTTATATTCTTTGTATATTCCACTAACAATTAAGAATTTATAATACACTTAGAAAGTAGCATGTGGTTACGTTACGAAAACTTTAAACAATTAGTGTGTGAATTATCGAGAGTATTTTGCAAACGAACCTAGCAGTGATTATTTTTCATTATCATAATTTCATTGCAGAATAACCAAGGTTTGATTGTGAATCTCTACAACGAATGTAATTATCAAAAAGTTACAGTGATTGCTGATTTAATGTAATTGAAACACGCTCGCTATTAAGTGTGCTTGTGTTGGATACTTCCAGCATATGCTTTCGTAATGCTTTCAAATGGAGCCCATAAGAGATCACAAAAACCTATTCAAAGAAAAAAACCTAATATAACTCAATAAATTTCAGAAAATATAGAAAAAATGTCCAACTCAAAACTAATTCATTTCATATTTTACTGATGCTATTCAGTTGTTTGAGTCACTGAGATTTTTACATCAGTGAACTGCTTTAAATATAATTTTGTACCTTAAATAAACAGATTTTGTGGCGTGCACTACATTTTCTATCAGACAATCGTTGATATAAGAGACTTAAAGATAATAATGGTCTATTATAGTCGTAGTATAGGTTCTACGCCCATAATAAGTGCAGTAAAGTTTTATATTTAAATAGTATTTTTCAAACAAGAGGAATGTAAGATGTAAACTTAATTACATTTTCGTCAATTGTTAACCTAATTTATCTAAATCTTTAGTATATAGCATAAAACAGACAGTTTCTACCAGACTGAGATAAGAACAGGAAAGCCTAGTTTAATTGATATGCGTATTATATATCTAGACAAATTAATCGAATTTCTATAAAATTTAAAGTAAACATGTTTTACATAATGGCAGTGTATCAAATATTATTCCTTTTAAAATAATAAACTTGGATTGCTTAAAAATAAGTTGTGATGTTCGTAACAAAACTGGTATATATTTTTTTTTTGCTAAAAGATACATACATCAGAGAAAGACAGTGTTTTCGATGTATTGTTTGTTGGTTGGTTATCCAGCAGATGGTGCCAGCATCAAGAAATATACAGATCGTATGTTTTCCATATTTTATTTAGTAAATCTAACTCCAAAATCGTATGCGAAATTGCTGAAATGACATGAAATTAGTTACGATGAACTAGGTTCTACGACAGACAAAATGCTTATAAATTACCAAATAATCGTTTGCCTTTTTGGTCTAATCTCTCTTTTGTTGTTGTTTGTTTTCTTTGTTATTATAGTTCGTTTCTTCACAGCGCTTTTGTGTCAGACTTAAGTAATTCATCAATGGAAAGTGTAAGCATTAATTAAATATATAACTTCTTATACACAATCTGGCAACTCGAATAGCACTAAAATTCTATGTACATGAATACTATGTGAAGAGATAAAATTGTTTAAAATGCTACCAGATGGTTCTAGAAACAAATATACCTAAATCAACGGAAGATAGTTACTCCAACTTAGTTTAATCAATCTGTCTAAATCTTTCGACCTCAACATACACTGTATCGTTAAATATTCTACAAGAAAAAGTTAGCCAGTAAAACAAAAGAATTTCACTCGTACTTGTATGCTATGATTAGCTGACACAGTCGCTTTGCGTGTTATATTTCTTTACCTTAAGGTTGTCGTTTGTTACTTTAACGTGATCGAAACATGAAATAAAGAAAATCGTGTTGCCTAAGCGCCTCACTTAAAATACCAATTCATTGAATTTGAAAGGAACTTGTACAACAGATTAAAATATACCATTATGTCCCATAGCATGCTAAAAGAGGGCAATAAAGTCTTTAGTAATTAGCTACTTAAACTATAACAGATGAGAGCATGTTAAATAAAAATTCGGGACTTTAAGCAAACTTGAAAATTGTGCAATTGAGAATGTCAATATATAGATTAAAGCTACGAATATCAGAACGGGCTATGAGCAAGAACATTAAAATGGGAGTGCTATTCTCTTTTCTTGTTCGACCAAACTCGTGAACCATATGTAACATTTTTCTAAGATCAATCGAGATGAGTATAAGTTACTCACTTTTATAATATCATGTTGTCAAGCTTTCATCACGTAAAACAGAACTAGTGTCACTGGAAAATATAAGTCGTGAATATCTATTATTATCAAAAATAAACAAAGACGCTGTAAGAATTATTTCAAAGTTACAGTATTTCGATTTCAAAGACAATATAATACATACTTTCAATCTGAAATCTGGAGGATGAAGAAAGTTTTCAATCAGCTACTGCTTGCTAATTGCACTTTCTATTATTTCAAAGTTACAGTATTTCGAGTTCAAAGACAACATACTTTCAATCTGAAATCTGGAGGATGAAGAAAGTTTTCAATCAACTACTGCGTGCTAATTGCACTTTCTATTATTTCAAAGTTACAGTATTTCGAGTTCAAAGATAACATACTTTCAATCTGAAATCTGGAGGATGAAGAAAGTTTTCGATCAGCTACTGCGTGCTAATTGCACTTTCTTTGAACGTATTGCAAATGCTAGGTCAGTGACTGCCACAACTTATGTGAGCCTCAGCAACACAATCAACACTTTTATCGCTTATGATTTACTTGAGAATATATTAACGAACATCCAACAGTGCATTGCCACTAGGGAAAACTTACAGCTGAAGTAATATGTCATAGCCTTTTCCGGGGAAGGATGTTCGCATTGCGAGAAAGCACGGAGATATAAAGCCTGAAGCTCGTAATTTTAAAGACGACTACCTATAACGTTGTGAATAGCATCGGTAGCATAAATTCTGAACAACTTTATAGACACCAGACTGAACGGAATCCCACCTAAAGACTGCCGTTACCATTGTCAAAGTTTGCAAACTGTTTTTCAGGAAAATTTCCTCCCTTAGAAAGTGAATGATAGCGAGCTGTACGTATGCTGTTTACATGTGTACAAAATAATTCAGAAAGATCTTCCATTGTAAAGAATTATATTCCCTGACACGTTAGTGAGTGCAAGTGAATGATGGCGAGCTGTACGTATGCTCTTTAAATGTGTACAAGATAATTCAGAAAGATATTCCATTATAAAGAATTATATTCCACGACACGTTTGTGAGAGAATGGGAAGAGTAAAGTCTGTACAAAAAAAATATCTCATATATAAGAAATAGAAGTTTGCCGCTACCACGGACCAGACCTGGATATACTTGAACGAACGGACAAAACAACAGACTATTTCCTACTAACCATAACTTGATAAAGATTTTCCAACATGAATCAGATTAGATAAGAAAGTATTTTTGGTTGGACTACAAGAAGATATGGCTGTATTAGATTAAGGCTCAAAGTTCAGAGCAGCGTTTCTATGAACTATTGAGAATTAAAATGATGTTCATGTTAATCCTTATTAGGCAATAATAGTTAATAACCATAGTCATCAGATTCAACACGAACGACAATGTAGAAAGTGTTTCCAAGGAAAACATCGCTTTCATAAGGCTACACCTGAGAACTTGAGAAGTCTGTGTGGTTGGACGAGATTGCTGTGATTTGAGTCTCTTTGAACGTCTTTATCATGAAAATGCCCTTTGATTTCAAGGTGTGACTGGAAGCTTGTGAATGTTTTGGTTTGTGGGCTTCAGTGTTAAATCCTTGTTTATTATGTATTAATGGTACCAGAAATATGCCCAGCTTCATCACAATGTATTTTGGATAAAAAAAAATTATCTTTCATAGCCATAGCACTCACCTTGCATATAAAAGCTTCATACAGATTGGCTTAGCGTGTGGTTTCAGAGTTCTTGGCTATACTAAACGCTGTCCTGTATGAAATTTCATACTTCCAACAAGAACGCTAGAGTCTTCTTTTATTAAGAAAGCTTGTGTTCTGCATTGTTTGACAATTTCGTCATGCAAATACCTTTTCACGGAGAGGAATGTGAAATGTTTCTTCAGCCATACATCTATCTATAACAGTACTATCCTGTCGAATATATAGATCTCTAAACTTTATATAGGTGCTAAATATGCCATTTGTGATGCCACAGATGGTATTCACTGCAATTCTATTAACACAGTTCTTCCATATAAGGTGTGATTAACCCTATATATTATCCCTGTTTTTAAGTCACAAATAATACCAAGTAGAACTTTGATTTTTATTACTAATTGTTTCACAGTATCTGATAAGTTGATTCTGAATATATGAACTAAAATGTTTTTTGGCTTATAAGGTAATTTCTTCTTTGAATTTTCAATGTCAAAAAGGTTTAACCACATTTACTTTACATTATATCGTGCTAATAAACTTAGACACACATTTATCGATTCATGTCAATTAGTAACGGTTTTATGGGCTACTAAATCGTGAAATTATTTTTGTCAGATTTTGGACATAGACAACTCTCGTGGTTATGAAATAGTTACACAACCTCTTGAAGACGGAATAAGAAATCTTCTTATTATTCATAAGGCTCGAAGTGATGATTTTGGTCTATATAACTGCTCTGTATGGAATGGATTTGGCCATGACAGTGTTTTGGTTCACCTGAGAAAACAAGGTGAGTTTGTTTAATACTCTTTTTCTTTAAGCTCGTTTGTTTGTTTGTTGATATGCGCAGGGCTACACAATGGGCTATCTGTGCTGTACCCACAGTGGGTATTGAAACCCGGTTTTTAGCGTTATAAACCTCCAGATTTACCCCTAAACCATGGGGGGGGGGCTTTAAACCCATACTGCGATTAACTATCAAATAAAAGATTAATTGTCGGATTATTGCATATCGTTTTTAACTTATTATTTTTAAATTAAAACTATGAGGTTTCAGTTCCTTGGCTAGCCAAAAGTTAGTAGTCTTAATAAGAAATATAAATTAAGTAAGTGTGTGTAACGTGACGACAATTAATGTTTTACTTAAAATGTGAAAATTGCTTTTGCTGTTACTTAAGTCGTAGTAAAACAAACTAGATACGTGAAAAATAAAGTTTGTTTGCTTGTAACGATATGTGATGACTTTTGTTTTCAAATTATACTTAATATCTTTTTACTACTTTATATTGCAAGTTACCATTCCTGAAATGTTAAGTGATATGTAATGCTACAAGTATTTTCCAAATTTGACAACTTATTTGTTTCTTACTTATCAAATTCTCTATAATTTAAATAGCTAAATGATAGAAATTTTATTTGTTATTTTTGAGCCTCACTTATTCTATAGCTCATCAGTATTGAATATAAAACTTGTTGTCGTTTTCAAATGTCAAGCGCATTTTTAAAAAACAATATTTAAACTAAATAAATCATGAACTATATGATTCATTGACTAAGCATTTGAATATATTAAAAATGTCATGTCACCAAAATAATTTTTTTAAGTTTTTTGTTGAATATGAATCATACGTTCGTACTTGATTTAAGGTAAAGATTATTAGTGAGGCTAATTTTGGTAAAATTTCGACATATTCCATGAGCTATCCAAAGCATCTTCTTACCAAATAATATTTTCAGAGAGTATACCGACTTTAATCATAATTGCTGGGGCGACAGGAGGGATCGTTTTTGTGGTGTCAGTTACAGCTGTTGTAATTTTATGTTTGAGGAAAAGATCACCAGCAAAAAGTGAGTTCTTACATTCGCATGACTCTATTAATATTATGTTTTCATTGACAAGAAAAAGCATGTCTTCAAAATTAATCTTGTCTTTTTCATCCTCTGTAATAGTTTTGATATGTTTCAGAAATGCGTATCAACTTACGACGTGTTTAAGTCTGACAGAATGTTTGGTTCTCAAACTATTGCTGTTTTAGAAATGATGTTACTTCCGTTTCTTTCTTTTTTAATCAGTTCAAAATAAGCTGTTCAACTCATTTCGCTTTTTCCAGTATTTTTCTGTATGCAACTTTCTAATGTTCAAAAATACCTGACTATCTCTCAGTTGTAGCTTCTGTCTGATGTTCAGTCAAATGTTTTTACTTTGGTTCTTCACATTAGGCTTATTTATATAATGTACAATCACTTCACAACCCGTAGCAAACCAAGATAAAATATCAGGCCTAAATTCAACTCCCAAGATGGCATTGTATGCCGAGGAGTTTAATAAATTGGATCACTGTAGATGTTTAGATGTGTTTTAACTATAATTCAAAAATATCGAACTTGTGTTGATATGAATTATTTTTGGGAAATTATTCAGGTCATGCTAAACAGCATCATTTAATAAAGAAAGAGGAAAAATTAATGAGTTAAATTGGGCCAACTGGCCTTGAAATGTCTTTGATATTCCTGGCTTACTTCACACAATACAACAAATTCAAAATATTTAAATGTGACGATTAATAACTAACCTTTTTTTATCAACAATTCATCACTTATGTAAATGAAAATGTATGTTTCAAAACGAAAATTATTAGAAATCTTACAAGTTACGTTAGGCGTAAATTATATTCCCCAAATAAATTAAAACTTATTTTTTCCAATTTACCAAGTCTGATTTCATCTTACTAGTGACAAGACCCTCAATATTGTAAGTAGCTCTCACTATTCTAAGTTCTGAAAAAAAGTACTGCTTACGAACAAAGTTTTAGAAAGACCACTTTGGTAATATTTGTTGTTTTTTTATAATTTTAATAGAATATATTTTTAATAATATAGAATGATAATATGTAAAGTAATCAATACTCAATACACGTTACATCATTCTAATAAACAAGTTGGTGTAATTTGATACAGATGTTATGCTAATAAAATATTTGTAAATAAGGTTTTTTCAAAAGGAAAAGGTTAATCTTTCAAACTCTTTTCGTTAGATATAACTTAAGAATTCCATGCGAGACAAGTTAAAATACCTAAAAGTTCTTTCAGTTACTTAATAACGGTCCAGGATGTTGGAAATGTATTCTAAAAATAGGTACATTTTGTCTTATGTTGTTGCACGTAGTTTATAATAGTTTCCCTATGAGTAGGTGAGGTAAGACACTTAAGCATTTTTCCTTAATAAATGAACAATCATATTACTTGTTAGTGCTTTAGCTTTTTTTTTTGGCAAAATCGTTGTTATTTTTAAGTGTTACTTTTAGCACTACATTTTGAAAAGAAATTCATAATCGCTTTACAATTAGTTTTTGTTTTTCCTAAACGTCTAGTCATTCATTGATGGAAAATATACATATTTGTGATATATTTGGTTACCAACACACTATTTTAGTTTTCGAAAGATATTCATCTTTATGGATCCACCTTCAATATAAAATGGATAGATAACGAAGCTCGACCAATATCATCGTAATATAACAATTAAGTAAAACTCCATTTCTTGTTACCGTTTTAGGTTTCTATATTTTAATATTTTCTTTCTTTCTTTTCTAAGTTTTCTAAAATAAAAATTAAGAAAATCCTTTTGCTTTCTCTGAATCACAGCTCAATTTTATCCGATATTTGAAAACAGTTCATTCCTTTTACGTTTGCATGTTATTCAAGTTGGAGTTTAAAATAAGCTGTATAATATGCTTATTTTTCCTGAATTCAACAGTTGGAAAATTTGAATCTCGAAACAAGGCCAAGCATTCAGATACAACTTCAACTGGTGATTCGGAGTTAAAAGCTGAAGTCCGCACTACGTCGTCAGTATCTAACGATAACGATCCTGGCTGGGATAACAGAAGTGACGTCAGCCGAGCACGAGACGCAAATGACCTATATAAATCACCGGTCGAATATACAGATCCAGTTTTTCCTCCAACCTTGGTAAGACAGAACATTTAATTTTAGTAGTACAACTATAAATTTTAACTTACTAAGAGTAAAGGGTTTATATGTATATATTAACTGACACATTTTGTTTCTTTTGAGAGTCCTACTAACCTTTTTGTCGAATAAATGATCTAAAATATACAACAATCGCTAAGATAGAGAATTAGAGCCCTGTATCGCCACATTTGATTATAATTCTAGCTGACGACTATGCATAGTTTCTATTGCAAAAGGCTCAGTGGGAGTATCACGCTTCCTAAAACAATACGCCAAACAGTATCAAAATGTAGTTCTAACACACCCGTTCCACCGTGACTTTATAGCTGTGATTATCAAGCGCTTACTGGTTTACATATTTGATATACCTTACTCAGCACCCCGTGATGCTTCTAAAGAGTATTTTGCTTACTTTGAAGGGATTTAAGATTTTACTATTGTTAAGATGTCAGAATTTAAAATAACATAATTCTTTCTTTTTCGACAAGTGTCAAAATAAAAACGCTTTTACTTACACTTCTAATAGTATTAATATATGCTGTGTTGTTGTTGGGCTTAGGTAGGTGTCTGTGACTTGTTAGTGATAAATGAACAGCACGCACTTCACTTGTTTTCAAAATAATATATGTATTCCGAACAAGTTAAATGTATGTACAACAAATTCTTCACACTGTAGATATTATAGACATATCATAAACACTATATATGTAGTTCTCTCCTTTTCAAAAGTCCACTTAGGCCTATTCAATTACTTTAGAATTTCAGTTGACAAGCCGAACTATCTTCTCTATTACTATCGCAATAGTATTCTTAAAATTGTGGCGCAAGTTACCGTAATCGTTTGGACTTTCTTCTGAAGATCCTCTGTTCCTTTAGAACCACGCTTTGATGGAATAGATTATTTTTTATCTCATTTTCTATTGTTAGTCTTACTCTAACGTATTAAACGTTAGGCTTATGTCAATCGTTAGGCCTATCACTTCTATGGTACTTAACTTCACTGAATCTTTACTTTTTTCTGCTATTATCTGTTTGCTTTTAACGCCTATTATAACAAAAACTAAACAATAATAAAATATTCACTCACAAAAATAAATTAATCAATAATATCTAAACTAAGCAGTCTGTTATATCGTGACATAAGAATTGTTTTTAAAACAAGTCATTTATGTCAAACGCTACTTTAGTAAATTATATTGCGTATAAATGAAAATAGGAATGTGATTGCGGGTATGTGTGTGTAATGTTGCCATAAACACTAATAAAAGCAAAGTTTTATATATATATATCCTATATTTCCATTAATGTTTATAAAAGATACTACTAACTAATTTATTCACGTTACATCACACACATACATATATATATATATGTATATATATACTGATGACCTAATTATTTTTATTTTTAATACCTACCTTGAGCTTACTCGACTTTATTTCAATGTTGTTTTTTTAACTTTGTAATCGTTAATTTGTTTAACTTATTTGTTAAACAAAATATTTCGTAAACTTCGAAACAAGAATGTTAATAAATTCTCATGTGATACTGTTAAAGTCTATTATTAGTTCTTTTTTTACGTGTTTATAAGATAATTGTCATGAAACATTCCTGTCTTAAATTTAAGATATTGACGAACTCTAAAATTCTGGCATGTGCCAAGTAAAGCTTAATTAATCGTTATGTTTATTTCAAGCACGTTGTTCATAACAAGCTAACTGCGCTGTACTCACCGCAGGTACCAAACCTCGAATTTTTGTCATATTATTAGGATTTGGTGTGTTACTTCTATGGTATATTATCACTTCTGTTACTTTAAGTTTTTGACCATTTTTGGAGTCGGATTGCTAACTTCGTTAATAAGTTTTACTTTCCATTATTATGCTTTTAATCACCATTTCAGTGATATATTAAGAGTAACTGTCACAACTAACTGCAGGCAGTAAACAGTATTTTAGGTTCAAATTTCCCATGAGGTAGTTTCAAAATGTAGCCCTGCCACTGTAATCATTTCCCAAAATACTTTTCTCATCAGAACACATTTTAACGTCTCTGCCCACTTTCTTTTGTTATCGTTTTATTTGTCTGTCGTAACTGTGTGACTATCATTATTTTCTGTCTAGTTCTTGAAAATATACACACACAGATAACTAGTATGTTTGTGTCGTATATTGGCGCAAGTCTATACAAGAACTATTTCAACTGACCATCCCTAATTATAAATTGTTGAGTAGTGAGATTCAGCCGTCCACTTATAAAGCATGCACCCACGACCCCAAGATGCGGAGGGCGATTTTGCGGCAACGGGATGTGAACCGTGCTGCCTCAGATTCATAATCCTGCACGCCTACCACAAGACCACGCCTGGCCCATAGATAAAAAGATAATTGAATTCCATGAAATTTGTTACAATTTGTTTAATTCATGTGCTAATGATATCTAATGTTGTCTAATGTGTAGCATTATTTTCTCTCAAGCTGTTATGTCAGTGTGTTAATGTATAGCACTTAACTATGTTTTGTTCCCCTAAGCAAATAGCTTCTTGTTGATGGTACAAGCATCAAAAAGTGAGGGAGTAATTTTCTAAAAATGCTTTAAAGGATAAATGTTGTAGAAACTGCTAGTCATTATGATGAACCAGATGTTGACAACAGATTTGCTAAACCTACTAATAATGAATACATAAAAATACTAAGCAAAGCAATTTATAAAACAATGATTAATTTGAAATGCATCTGTGCCTTTTTATTTTTTTAACTTCTACCCTAATCTTACTGTTAGTCATCAGGTATTTTTTGTATTTTTTGCTTGTATTTTTCTTATGGAAGATAAAATTAATTTCATGTCTCATTATAAGTTTTCTTCCTTAACAACACACTCTTAACTGTAGTTCGAATTATTTCATTTATATATAGCGTTATTTTTAAATTTCTAGTAAAATTATATAGACTAAAAACAATCCAATTAAAACATGTAATGTAATCCAATGATTTGTAGAATCGTCCTTTTGTTTAAGAGACTTGAGTACTTAATCCAATCATTTATTTCATAAACTTATTTTAGTGTAGGATAAGTTTCATTTGAAAAACTACTTAATTTTCAACAACATGGAAAGTAGGATTAATCAAGTATTACTTTCCTGTAGTTGATAGATTCCATTCAAATCATGCAATTCAAATGCAACTTCTTTTTGTTTTCATGTTTTTCCCACCATAAAGATCCAAATCAATGCTGTAAATGCTAGTTTTATTTTTTACTTCTTTGACATTATGTTAGAATATTGGTGTAGTACTCTAAAAACATTGGATAATAACTGATAGCCTAATAGAGATGTTTCTTCATTTTCACAGGAAACTCAAGGAAGTAATGGGTACATCCCATATGTGGACTACACCAGAGATTATACCCCACCTCCTGTACAACAGTTGGCTAGGCTACCTCGCTCCTCTCAGTATATGGGAGAAATAGATCCTCGTTTCCACGCAGGCTATGCAAATCCATATCTCCGGACTTCGCATTCAACACTTCCTCCTCCTCAGGGAGTTTACTTGAGCAACAGAGGTCACTTCTTTAGTAATACCCTTCCTCAGAAACTCTACATCACAGCAGATCCAGGTCCCACACAAATAAAGTCAGCGACAGTAGCCACGCATGTTTGAAGGAAAGAAGATATTTCATAATAATTTTGGACCACTTTCTTCAAAACGCTTCGCCTGTCGACCATTCTGGAACCTCTTTTACCACGTTGCGTATTATAATATATATTGTCATTTACAATATGTGACATTTTCTATGATGATCAGGCTCATGTCACTGATGATCATGGTAAATGTCTTGTAATACCTGATAAAAGGTGTTGGATTCGAGTACACAGTGGGAAAGTGCTTGTATATACAAGGAATACAAAAGTGTTTTTATAAAAAGGAATCCTTTTGAAAAAGAATAAGTATTTTATTAATGTAATTATCGATGAGTGCCAAATTTTTTATGAACTATATGGTTCAAAAGTTATTATTCTTCAATTCTGGACGTATGAGGAGGGGGGTAACAAAATAATGATAAATAATTTAAAGTCTAAAAATATGCTGAAGAAGGATTTAGCACGTTTTTATCGGTTGAGTGCAATGTGATTGTTATCCACCATATATTATACTTAATGACAACACTGCAGAAAGAATACATATCACCAGTCATCAAGAAAAGTGCTTCTTGACATTTCTAAAATTTACATTGTGCAAAGCATGGTTGGTCTTCAAAGAGACTATGTTTTAAGTCTCTGCAAAATAACACTGAGGGACAGACTATACAACTAAGGAATAATTAAATCAGGCTGTCGACGTAAGAGGGTATGAACTATGAGGTTCCTACTGAATAGAACAAGTGTTTACCAATACAACCGGGTGTTTCGTCGTCATTCGTATATAGATCAGTGTAAAATCAAATGTTCATTGAAGCTTGTACATTATTATTTATTTCATTGAGTTAGTGTTTTCTTAATCTTGACCCAGATTATGAAAATATAGTTGTGTCGCTTATTATAAATGGAATTGTAAATGCTACCAAAGAAAGTTTTCCAAAATAATACTAAGTATTTTAATCTTCCATGAATCTTTCTGAATGTACTAGGTATTTTACTAATTTCAGCTTTGCAGATAGAAGCTTAAATATCTTTAAAACTTGTCAAATCATATGAAGCTTATCCAAGATTTTAATACAGCTAATCTTCGAATGTAAAGTTTTAAGGCTCTGTTTAATATTTTCAGCATTTTATTTAATCTCTCTGACATAGGATCGCTCCCTCAACCAAATGGTGATAGGCCAAGGAACAAGGAATTCCGATAATTGTTTCTCAGCAGTCTTGCATACGCCGTTGGAAAGCTAAAAACCTTCTGTATCCAAATATGCAATCCGTAGTTCAGTCGATAGTTATGAGCAGTTAAAAGAGACACATGATTTCGGAGTCTCCGCACCATCTTACCAGCAATGGTCCCAAATACGAATTGGTTATCTCTTTGTTATTATTATTCTCAATTTCAATTATACGACCTTTCTTCATTGTTTGTTTGAGGTTGAAGGCCTTGTTCTGGATCCCTTGATCAGGTGGAAGGTTATTACTCCTATCATTGCTGTCCCTTTCAGCATCAAACCTATTTTTGAGTGCCACCAGAGCACTTTTGGAGTTTGATAGATAGATCTACTTTAACAAGGGCTGTCAAAATGTCCATCGTGATTTCATCCACAGCGGCTGCCCAGACTGCAAGTCTGAGATCTCAGAACCTTGCATATGTAATGAGTGTTGATGACATGCCGAAAAGTAGCAAAGTTACAATCACGGTAAACGGGGATTAGAGCTAGTTGCTGAAGATCTATTGTGCTCTGGTCTAAGAAATAGATGCGATGACGGGCGAAGAAATAAAAGTTCACGTAGCGGACCCGTCGGTTATACAATAAGAAGTATAGTCATTAACCAAGAGGTTTCTACTAATGATGTGGCAGTCATAACTAGGTCAATTTTCTTCCGACTTGGAAACTTTGAAAGTTGATCGTCATATCTCACCATACGCGCTATATTCTGTATAAGTCTCACCAAAATCTGATAAATCCCCGATTTTTACGTCTGTTTCCTGCCACCAAGCTGACTCTGGTTGAGGGAGAAATCACGTGTTAAATTGTTTTTATCCCCCTTTACCATTAAATTATTAATTTAGAATCGCACATTGATGTAAACATACCTTTAAAATACGCATTCTAAACGTTGTAATAACTTGAGTGGTGTTATTATAAAAATTCAAATTTTAGTCTTTGTTGATTGTAATTCCTTTTTTAAATTAATTACGGTGAACACTAATCATCAGCCGATATTTTCTGTTTTACTTTTAAGTTCTGGCTCATGAGATTACTTCCTACTGTACTAGATAGCAAGAGCTTATTGGTCCTGTAATTTGTACCGAGTTTCAGTTGAATAGGCTTCAGGTGCGTCGATTTAAATAACTTATCTGTAGATATGTGAGCTGACAATATATCCCACGACTACAGAGGAACGACTTGTTGACTTTCTTCTTTAAAAAACAAAATCTGTATTATATAATTTTGAAAAATTATTATGATTTATTTTATAACGTAATTTCTATGCTCATGACAATCCAATTTATTAACGTTCAGTTCTAGTACAAAGTCAAATGATGTGCCATTGGTTGCATTTAAAAATGTTTGTATATGTGCTGAATGCGCGTGATGGTGCTTATATAAAGTGTTAAATCAAACTTATCTTTGTTGTTGTGCTATACAAATATCCTACAACATTAGTTATTTTAATTCTTGATAGACCTTGATCTTGACTTAATTGATACCACGTGCTCGTTCTTTTCTTTTGTTGTTGTTGTTCGTTTTTATTTGTTTTGTTTTTAAGGGGAACAAAATCATAAACGATTAAATTGTGGAAATACCAGCGCCACATTATATTCTTACTTACTACTTTAAAAAGCATGTGATCTACATATTACATGATATAAACCTGCGAGAACCTTTTTTTCGAAACTTTCACAAAACTCTTAAGAAGTTATTATCTAATTTATAATGGCATGATTATGAAAAAGATCTTAACTTGAGATTCAGTCAACATAAACAGAGTTGGCCATCTGTCTGTCTGGTGTCAAAAATTCTTGTGAAGAACTGGCTAATCTAAGTTAGATTAAACTTAATAGGGGAACTCGGGTGAATCTCACAAACATGAAGTTCAAGTGGATCAGCAAATAAAAGAATCATTCGAGTTAAGCAGCAAATTTAATTTTACTGCCTTAATTCTGCAAGTGAGGACTCAACTGAGCTAAGACGTATGTAAAAAAGTAGGACTCAACTGAGCTAAGACGTAGGTAAAAAAGTAGGACTCAACTGAGCTAAGACATAGGTAAAAAAGTAGGACTCAACTGAGCTAAGACGTAGGTAAAAAGTAGGACTCAACTGAGCTAAGACGTAAGTAAAAAAGTAGGACTCAACTGAGCTAAGACGTAGGTAAAAAAGTAGGACTCAACTGAGCTAAGACGTAGGTAAAAAAGTACTGAAGCCGATACCAAACGAAAGTGATGTTTAATGCTGCGCATGCATAGCACGAATAACTTTGCAACGGACAAAAGATACGTGTGCTACGGCTCAAACAGCAGAAGGATCAGTCCACCCACTCATTTACTGCCTATCTTTCTAAGCCCGGCATACCTTTTCAAGTACTTTTATATCAGTTGAGCACATATTTCTGTATAATATTTATGACTTAATTGTAGAATATGATCATTTGTGTTTCATTAGTGCTTTTGAACTATAGTTATTTAAACACAGACGCATGCATATAAAACGAGAAAGAAACAAAATTGCAAGTAAGATTAAATAATTGAACTTTTCTGGATCAGAAGTAGTAATTTTCTACAGCATAGTAATAAAAATAGTGGGGAAAAATATACTAAAACACCATTAGAGTAATTTTACATAAACTGATTCACAAGGAGTATTATTTGTCAGTTATTCTAACCTAACATTAATCTCAACTTTTGTCTACACGTACCCCCAAGTGGCACAGCGGTATGTCTGCGGACTTACAACGCTAGAAACCTGGTTTCGATACCCGTGGTGGGCAGAACACACATAGCCCATTGTGTAGCTTTGTGCTTAACTTCAAACAAACAATTGTCTACATGTAAATATCATAAAAGTACTTAAACATGCCATTAACATACAAATTTCGTTATTTAATAAGCTCAACATAATTTTATTTTTTACCAGTTTTCAACTAATCTTCATCATAACAAAAGAACAAATAAAAAATTAGCTAAATGACTTAATACCTCCAGAACAAGTAGAACCTAAAACTTATTGTGAACTGCATCATATACATTTGGAACATTAAACTTTACTCCACTGTCATATTAAACTAAAACAGTAAAATAAATCTTACTCAGTTTTACATTTTTGTTACTGTCCAAACAGCTTAAGCATTTCTCTGTTGATTGTACAAACGTTTCTGTGTACGTACAGCACTTCTATTTAAAATTGGTGGAGAATATCAGATCACAAAAAAAAAGAGTATTTCGTCCTCTCGGATGTATTAAAAATATAATAAAACATAGTATGTCAAGGAAAATATACCTTTGAGTCTTATTTCAAGAAAAATTCTATACTAAAATGTTAACTTAGAAGGCGCATTTCTGTTAAGTCTAATTCACGTTTGAACATATGTTATCAGTGTTCTCGTATTGTGTGCATACAGACGCCTTTCTCAAACATATGAGATCAATTTTATATATTGTACAGTTTTATTGGATGATAATTCCATTAAGAGAAAAATAAAGATTGATTTTATAAATATACAAAAGGTGGGTCAAGCATCACTTTACAATTAGTGCTGTTGGTGCTAAAGGAAATATTAGAAATTGTTTGTTTGGTTGTTTGTAGTTAAGCACAAAGCTATACAATGGGTTATGTGTGCTCTGCCCACCAAGGGTATCGAAACCCGAATTCTAGCGTTGTAAGTCCGCAGACATACCGCTGTGCCACTGGGGGGGGGGGGCGAAATATTAGAAAGATAATTAAAACCATCTTAATTATTGTTTGTTTCAGAGTAATAATTGGGAATCAAGTTGTATTCTATATGAAACAACTATATAGTCAATTGTGCCCCACGCTGTATGTATTCGTATTTTCGAGTGATATATACATATATGTGGGTCACTCGAAAATCAAAGAGGTCAATAGAAAAAAAAATAATTATTATTTTCAAGACAGATTATGTAAGCCGTTAGAACTGAAGCAAAATATTTCCAAAACATTCATGAAATTAAGTTAAAACTAGTGAAATTAACAGATAAAGTATAAACATTTTTCAAATTAAAACACCTAATTTAAATAGTAACTTCTAAAAACTTAAATAAAATTATTGTTATTTTGCCGAAATTTGTACTGTTTTTAATCTGGCTACTACCTAATGGTCCTGTTATTGCGTGAAATAAGAACTTTTCTCTTTAATGTACCATTAGAATGCATTAAAAAAATTATGTCTGGAGGGGAATAAAAAGTATACTCTAATCTACTTTAGTTAAAATTTTTACGTGATAGCCCCTTAAGTAATTATTATACAGCAACTTGTTTTATTGTAAAGTCTCTGCCAGTTCTAATTAATTTCCAGTGGAAACATAAATTATTCAGTTTTCTCGTTCCAAAAGATTCCACAATTATCCTTAACAAAATCTTAAAAGTTTGAAATCTCGTTAAAAAACAGTGAAAACAATTAATTATTTTGAATTATTCAATGAGAAACTAAGAATCTATTACAGATATTTTTTTCTGACAATAAATGAATAAAAAATGCTGTTCTTAATCATCGTATGTTCACAAAAAAAAGACAAAAACTTTCTGTATCTTAATTAGTTATCTTCAACTTTCTATGCTTAAAAAAGATAATGGTTAATATATAAGCTCAAGGATATTAAACATTCATAAAGCACATTTTTTAAGTCATATGAAAAATAACTGTTTCCTAGCAGACACAGAACGTTCAGAAAAGATATAGTCTATGTCGTACTGAAATCGCAGATACTAAGTACAATATTTCTTAAATATGTCACTAAAGCTTGTTATATAAAATTTTGATAATGAGTACATTTCTCTAACAGGATAATAACTTAAGTTTTCAATATAATATACGCATTCTATCAAAATGTCTCCTATTTGGCAATTTTTATCATCACATTATAGTAGTCAAGATGTTATAAAAATAACCAAACTGCAATCAACTTTTCTAAACAAAAGAGTTACAATACTATATAAAAATAACTAAAAATAAGCAGCTACTTTAAGAAAGAAAAATTCAATAAAATTCTGTATTGTATAATATGTTAGTCACGTTAATGTATGTAAAGACACTTTTGATCGTGAAACTGCATAGACTTTGTGTGACCCCTAAAAACTATTTTTATTGTAGATAGTTTTTTTTTTTAAGTTAAGCACAAAGCTACACAATGAGTTATCTGTGCTCTGCCCACCACGGTATCGAAACCCGGTTTTTAGCGTTGGAAGTCCACAGACACACCGCTGTGGGGCAATCAATTTTGTGTATGTGTGTGTTTTCTTATAGCAAAGCCACATCGGGCTATTTGATGTGTCCACTGATGGGAATCGAACCCCTGATTTTAGCGTTGTAAATCCGATGACTTACCGCTGTCCCACCGAAGGACTTATACAGAGTAAATTATTCTAACGTAAGCTTAAATTTATTCAGCCATATAATAAGCGTTCAAAGAAATTCATCCTTCTTATCATCAACCCAAATAATGTATTCTAGTGTACATATTTCTAGATTAAATGCTATATGGTTGTGCGTATTAAACAACAGAATATGCTGAGGGTTAATCGTACTATCTAAAACTATGTAATAAGTTAATTGCGACAAACTACTGCAATCTTGCACCAACCATATTGATAAATTTCTAATTACCTTTCACTGAACGCAAACATCGGCTTCCAATGCCACATTTAAGAAAATCCAATATACCGAAGTCTATGTAGTTGCATCAAGAGACTTGACAAGTATACTGTCCATCGGAATTGCTGTTACTTAGTTCTTTTGTTCTTCTCATCGAAACAGCCATTGCTTTCGAGGTGTGACTCAAAGCTTGCAATCTTTTGACTTGTAAGCCTTCATTGACTTTAAGTTCTTGATTATTATTTTGTTATATGTGTCCCGATATATCCGAATGAGACCGTTGCCATGGTTTGACTTGGGTGTTGTTTCTGAGCCTATTGCTATGCCAAATGCTCTGCTGTGTGAGTTTTACTGCTTTCTTTGATAACACTGAAAGTTTCCTTTTGTGAAATGCGTGTATTTGCCTCTAAATATTTTAACTATCTCATTATACAAATATCATTCCTCGAAAAGGGCTGTAACATAATCCTTCTTCTGTAAGTGTTCCGATGGTAACATTGTACTATTAAGTCGCTGGGAATTCGCTGTGAATTACATGTATACATTAACCCTCTGTTTAAAGAATGTCCAAGACCTTACAAGAGACATTTTACGTACAGTGTGTCACATTTATAGTTTAAATTTTACGAACCACGTTAAAGGTCTCATATAGATGAGACGGTAATATTGTAAAATCCACTCTTAATAAGGTATGGCTGATTAAAAATAATTTATGCATAAGGAAAAAATTTCAAAAGTTACACATTCTCCTTAAATGATTGTAAAGTGTTTTGAACAAGTGAAAACCTAAGTAAGGCTCGTGCCGTTAACTTGATAGTAAATATTGACTATTTCTCTACAATTTTGTAGCAGTGTGGTAGCAGCTATTTATCTAAATATTTTCTGAGTAATTTAAATTTATATAAGTGGCTAGTAAAACAATAATTTATAGGCAAACTAAAATATTTCGCCAGAGTTTTATCTACTGTTCTGTATGATTTTCATCTGTAAAATTCAGTTTTTACAAAGGTTTATTGTTTATTTGTAATTAAGCACAAAGCTACACAATGGGCTATTTGTGCTCTACCCACCACGGGTATCGAAACCCGGATCCTAGCGTTGCAAGTCGGCAGACATACCGCTGTGCCACTGAGGGGCTTTTACAAAGGATAGTTTATTCAAATATATTCAATGAGCCATTCTCGCTAGAATAGAAATTCCAGGAGCAATAATAAAACAATTAGATTTTATGTGTATTAAATTTTTCAACTTAGTTTCTCATAATCACAGACATTAAGCATTTGTCATAACACTCACCAGTTCACAGTTGGATAATAAACACTTATTAAATTAACAAGAAAAATGCATCTATTTTCTATAATGTTTTCTTTTCTGATTTACGAATTACAAAGACTAAAGACACCTTCTACAGTTTTATTATTCAAACAAGAAGGAATCTTCAATAGCCGCGGCACTTGAAATTCTATTAGGCAGGATTAGAGTAAATTAATCTATGAGACCTTTGTTTCTCATTTTATTAGCTATGTTTTTGTGCGCCAGCAATACGAAGCGTGGGGTTCGCGTACACCTAACTCGATTTTAATACCCATCAGGATTTCTACCAGCCTACTCTCAAAATGAAATTCTTTTAGGCAGGATTAGAATAAATTAATCTATGAGACCTTGGGCATGATCAAGTACACCAATCCAAAGGGTTTAACCTCCTGGGTCGAAAATGCAATTAAATCTCAAATCAGTCAAGAGGTGACGGAGCTATGAGTTAAAAGTTTGAACTTGAAAATAAAAATTAAGTGCCGTTCCTCCCCGGCTAAAAATGTTGTAATCTAATAAACATGTCAACGGGTTGTAAATTTGTTTTATTTTTCGTTTTGTTTTTTACACTAAAATGGCCCGGCATGGCTAGGTGGCTAGGTCGCTCGATTCGCTGTCTGCGGGTCGCGGGTTCGAAAACCTGTCACACCAAACATGCTCGCCCTTTCAGCCGTGGGGGCGTTATAATGTGACGGTCAATCCCACTATTCGTTGGTAAAAGAGTAGCCCAAGAGTTGGCGGTGGGTGGTGATGACTAACTGCCTTCCCTCTAGTCTTACACTTTTAAATTCGGGACGGCTAGCGCAGATAGCCCTCGTGTAGCTTTGCGCGAAATTCAAAAACAAACAAACAAACCATACACTGAAATAAACAAGTCATTTTCTCTTGTTAGTTTTTTTGTTCTATTTATTTATATATATATATATATAAAGCAAAGACGTCTATCTTTCCTTAAATCTTATTATGAAGTTTTGTCGCCCAAAAGCTAAACATCCGAGGTTGAATTCCCCGTGGTGGAAAGAGTGCGTATAGCCCATTGTGTAGCTTTGCGTTAAAACAGAACAAACAAACTAACCGTGTTCGTGTGAGGAATTGGCTCAATCCATTTTTGTAATATGATTTAGGAGATCAGGTTAAGGCCTCAAAGGCAGTATATAAATGAATAAGTAATAAAATCAATGTTTCGTATACTGTTTCCATTTCAGTTTTCCTCCTTGTAACTAACTGCCTTAATACCTACTTCCCGAGCTCTACCTATTCTTAGTAGACCTGCATGGCGAATGACGTCGTCGTGCCATCCCTGTAAACAGCGTAAGTACATTTATTAATCCAAATAGAGCACAGTTATATTTCATTCTGGTTACTTGACGTCCCAAGCAGCTTTGAGAGACTAGTGAATTAATTTCGATTAAATCTGGTAGAGGTGACCCCTTCCCTCCCCTTCTCTCTCTCTCTCTCCCAAAGATCGAATTTAATTACATAAGTAATTGAACAAACACTTCGAGTTGGGCAGACATTTCCATTTTTACTACGTGAAACCTGCAACAAATGAAAATGACATGTAACGCCACGTGTTACTTAGAAACTTCGGATGAACGGTTCATGTTTTAGTGTTCAAAATAGTGGAATGAGGCAACCCAACTCCTGTTTATGGTATGACCTTTTAAGCCCAGCATTCTAAGAACCTTTGCTGATACTTTATAAAATGTTCCGTGAATGATAAACTTTGGCAAAAAAAACAATAATAGTAAGTATAATCTGATCTAACTGACCTTGGTGACTCAGTGGTAAGTCAGCGGCTTATAATGCTACCATTCCGATTTCGATACCCGCAGTGGGCAGAGTACAGGTGGCCCATTGTGTAGTTTTGTGCTTTACAACAAATAAACATACAAACTGGTCGATCTCTAAAGAAATTTAAACTAGCCTAGTGAAACCTAAATAAGCTTATAAACGAATACTTAAAATTTCTAACTTAAAATATATAAGCAGAGAGTTAATTTTACAATAACCACCAAAGATGAATTAACTTGAAAATTTCAATACAGCCATTAATTCATAAATTCTTATATCGAAATTGCTTACATTCATAAATTCTACTTTTCCAAATATTTGCAAAACATAGTGCAAAAGTTTGAGTTCTAGCCTCTGTCAAACGAAATTACTGTGTCCCGCAAACGCATTACGCGGTTATATATTTCGATAGATGTTGATGGTATTCTCAAATGCACTGATTTGCCTTAGAATAAGCTGGTAGGATCCACAGAATAACAGAATATCTTTACTGGACTTGATGAATCAAGTTTAAATACTACTCGGAATTCTATTCCAAACCCAAAAATACGGCATTATATAAATAATGCCACTATTCTCAGGCCATAGATGCTACCCTTGCGACTGATGATTACTCAAACTGCAAAACTTACAATAGAAAATACTACTGTTTATTTTTACTTGGTATGTTCACCTTACAGGAATCTTTCTCATAAGAAAGACCATGTGATACCTTAGTTGAATGATTCAATGTATGAAGTAACTCGGGCAAAAGAAACGTAGTGGCTCCCTTGACCAACATTTTATTTTAAACTAAATGCACAGTATGTACAGAAATTTTGAAAATTGTACATTAGGTAAGGGGTTATGAAACACATATTGTACCTGCATAGTAACATTTTCTTACACATTTACCTTCACGCTGTTCTGGCTATCTCTAAGCTTAAAACCCAAAACACATTACAAGACAAGATAGTTTCCAAAAGACCCAGAAAATCGAGAGCTTTGGAATATTTGGCTATTCTTCTTCAAGAGTCAAAAGTATCAGGCAGACAGTGGCACTGCCTTTGTAGAGATGGCTCGGATTGTAAATCGAAATGCTATTTTAGATATCTGCTTAATAAGTCATCAGAACTTTACAATACTATACAGTGTTTCCTTTTATAACAATATCTATGTACATGAGCATGTTTGCAAAACAATTAAAAAATCTTTGTTCTGTTCTGTGGTACATCATTATAATGTATGGTAAATGTTTGACCCTATTAATTTAGCTGGGATTAACAAACTTTGAAAGCATCTGTTTTATAGTTTGTATCACCCATTCTGTTAATCTATTAGACTGTGGTGATAAGGCAAATTGTGCATCTTGCACAGCCAACAATTTACGCTCAGAAAATTGCTGGCTATTTATATTAGCTACCTGATCCATGTGAATTTCGTCAGTTGAGCTGAATCAGACTGTCTAGTGTTCTGCCAACATAGCAGTGACAGACTATACTGAAATAATGTCCAATAGATGACCCTCAGCCCATTTACTGATAATGACTAGCACACTGATTACCTCGTTCGGTCTTCAGGAGAGAATTAGTGATATCCTGGACTAATATCTTAGGGGAAATCAACAATTCTCTGATAAAGTTTACCCAATTTAGGACAGCTTTTCATTTTGGCAGTACAAATCATCCAGTGTATACACCAACACCTGATGTCTCTACTTGAATGTGGTCACTATAACTGCTGTCATGTAATACGTTGTTATATACAAAGTCTGAAGAATTCTCTGCCTATGAATTTTAGGGAGAGAACCATTAGTTGTGACACAGATTGGGAACAATGTCTCAATGGTAATAATAATAATGGTACAACAAACCTTCTTGCACTCATAGATGTTAGTACAGGTACTACATGTTATGCGCATTTATGATATTTTCCAAAATCTGTGCTGGTCATGCTTCACCTTGCTGCATGAAAACGAGCACCATTGGTAGTACTAGTTCCTGCAGTTGCTCTTACCAGAACTTCTGAAGCATTAATCGCGGAATCTTTTACTGTATGGATTGAAGTCGCTGTGGCAAAAATGGCTTTAACTCCCACACGGTGTCTAAGGTCAGAAAATTCAATGAAAATACAGGTTCTCAGTATACAGTAAAACAGTTTGTTACCATTTCCACGTTATAGGCATAGAATATGCCTTATAGCAAAGTCATGCTCTTGCAAAATTGTGATCTAATGTACAGTCACCCCTTCCATATTTTTTAAGTTCATAAGCCCCCACAATGACTCATGGTCCATCTACATGGGAGCCGTTTTATCATCCAGATAGTTTCTGTAGTATTCGATGAAGACCACAACTGCAAATAGTTTTTATTCATTGTGCAATACCTGCATTCAGGACCCACGAGGGTATGACTAGCATATGCTATTAAACATACCACTCCATCCTGAGAGTATGATAAAACTAACCCCAATACCATTATTGTTGCCATCAATTCGACAAAAACTCACAGTTCCTGCAGCTTTAACTTAAGCATGCTTGCTCACATATCTTGGGCCATATAAAACGTGCACTGGTGTTGTGGTGATCGTAGAGTAGTTATACACAAACCTTTGATAATACCACATAAAACGAACAAAATTGCAATCCTCTAATCTGATCACAGGTTTAGCCCAGTTTCACATGACTGTGAGATTTTCCGAGTCAGTAGAGACTCTATATCTACCTAGAACAAGACCAAGAAATTTTACCTGTGCATAAGCACACGCTTCCTTGATTTTAGTTTCAAGCCTACCTTTCAACAGCAGATGTAAACATGCAACTAAAAATCAAGACATCGTCGACATAGATCATGTATCTTTACCATAGCAGCTCCTTCTATGTAAGTTGCGTTAACCTATCAAAAGTGGTAAGCATATTAACCCTACCCAAACCAGCAGGGTGATGTTGTGTTACCAATTTTTATTTTTTTCACAAACTTAAAATGCTGCTTAACCTAATTACATGAAATCTGGTGCACTTTCTAAATAACATGTAGTCTATACTTTCAAAAATTATGTAATTTGGTTTGGTATTTGTATCGTAGTTTAGGTTGTGATTTTTTTTATGGAATTTTTACTTGAAATATTGGTTTTTGAGAAAATCATGAAAAAATACTTCCTTTCATCTTAGAGTTTCTGGCTTTTTTTATTGTGTATCTAACTAAAATCATCCTAATCCATGCGATAGAGTTATGTTTTCAATAAAAGTGTAATTATTGTGTGTGTGTGTTGTTTTTGCATACTCATTTTCACATCTATTCATACATGTTCTTACTTGAAAAGCAAGTATTAAAAACAAAACAAAAAAGAAATAAAACATAATTTTTTTAAATATTATCGACAAGCGTGTTCCATTTTATATATCCAATTAGGTCTAACTTGTTTTTTGACAAATTATTTTAACTAAAAATAGTACAAAACACCAAAGAAAAGTGAAACATTAACCGGCAGAAATACAACATTCGTATCCTAAGCCTACTCTGATGTAGGAAATATATTTCCATCTATAATCTTGGTCGCCCCACAGTGGCACAGCGGTATGTCTGCGGACTTACAACACTAGAATCCGGGTTTCGATACCCGTGGTGGGCAGAGCACAGGTAGCCCATTGTGTAGCTTTGTGCTTAATTACAAACAAACTAACCAACTAATCTTGGTCAAGTTCAATATCTCGCTAATAATTATAGTTTGTTTTCAATTACAATGGAGCTGTTTCACTCGTATTCGTTATTTAAGTAATAATACATTTCCCAATACACAGAGATAAAAAAAGCTTTTCTGTTATCTGAATAGTTTGCCGTCACAGAAATCCTAGCTTCTCATATTCACTAAGCTAAGTATGTTAATGAATGTTCATATTAGAATATTTTTGTAAGATAGAAATATACGAACAAGCAAAGCATTCGTGTTTGTTCTCGAGTAGGAAAGAAATAAGTCTATCCTCTGCTTTAGAAAGATACCAACATTATGTGTCAATGTGAACTTTATTCACGTACTTAAGCTATACGAATCTCCACTATTTATATAAGAAACACGTTTTTTAGACAATATAATTTTTCGGAGAAAATTCAAATTTGTAATATCATACTTATTATGAAAACGAGCGCCTTCTTTTATGAATGCGTTTGTTTTACCGGAGTAGTTATATTTTGTACCACATAGAAGTGGTTGAAGTCTTGCACGGATGCAAAGTGACACACTATTTTGTGACACATATATTGCAGAAGTATAGAAGTGATTCAAAGACAGTAGGGAATCATTAAACATGCAAACAATTTTGTTAATATTTAAAAGTATATGCGTAATTTCATTGTAAACATAAAAAAAAACTGTTTAAAAAAAAAGGCCGCGTTCTACATTGCACTGTGAATTATCAAAGTTCCACAAACTCAGACAGCAATGAAAAAGCCATAAATACTTTTCAGAAACACGCGATATTAGAACTACGTTTGTTGAGCATGTTCTCTAGTTAAACGTGAGACGGAATTTTGTCGTACTATCTAACTTATCTTATTGATAGACGTTCTATTGGAGTTGCACAGCTGCTTCTGACGTGCCTGCACTCTTCCTGGTCTGATACCTTTGATGCAACTGGTCGTCTAATGACATAGCCGTCTACTTCAATAAACCATTTTTTCTTATTTTTGTTAAACGCGCATTCGTTTCGGATTACTTAAGAGCTTTTTTTTTTTCGTACCGTATTTGCTTCCGTAGATCCTTCGATGATAAAACTTTATAAAGATAATATTTCGTATTCTGTTTACTTGAAATCTCCGACATAACAAATATCATGCATTGCTTAAATACACTTCAAGTATCTTCTGCATTTTATTTTTTTTTGTATATTTGTTTGTCTTGAGCTCTCGCCAAGTCGTAATAAGACTGTTGCGTTAAGGACAGGTTGACCGAATAACATAGCAGTAAAGTGTGGTTGATATATTATTATATAATCTTCTTTATTTTCACTCAAAGTTCTGTTTAATAAATATTCTTAGTAATTTCATAGCCATTTTCGACTCTTCAGGAAATACGTTTACATGTGAGAATCTACGATCCTTATTTCATTACAATTAAAACGAATAGTGTAATACTGTTTTTATGATCTTAACATTTTGCCTCACTAACATTATCTTAACGTTGATTGGCTGTTAAAAATACTTTAAATCTTCAAATATTTCCATACTAGTGACAACTTGTGTTCTTAATTTCCTTATAAATAAGTTACTATTTGAATACTAAACATTATTCTTTTTTAGATTAGTATGCATAATCTAAGCGAAAATCAACAAATGTATATTTCAAAATTAAAACATTTTAATCCATCCGATTAATCATTTCTGGATAGTAATTTATTTTTAAATGATTTCAAACATCAGAAAGAGAAACCGATACATAAATGATTTTTGAGATGAAAAAGACATTTAGTGAAATTATATTACTTGCAAAGTTTTAGGCAAAGATCAACGCAAAGTTAATCTTGAAATAAATAAACCAACATTAATTTGTTTACTACCACAAAACCCTAACGAAAATTGAGATCGCGGTAATAGAAGTTAGCAACTTTGAACTAGCTGAAATTCTTATACCGAAGTTGTTATCCACACTCATTTTGATCAGTAACTGGACGAATCACACAAACCACCACCACCCGCGCCAAAGGAAAAGAAAAACGAGGCGTCTGCACGTCTAGATAGGCTTAGTGAGTGTTGTGACAAGTAAGTACTTTTTCACTACTGACTTTCTGTCGTGTTCAGTTTGTCAGCAGATGATAAAGTCCATGCTTAATTGGAGAACGAATTTCGCACAGTATTACAGTACAAAATTCCATTCTCGTGGATATAACCATGAAATTAAAAGTACAACCAATTCAGAGAATCTAAAGGTATAGATATAATCATATAATTAGTATTGAAACTCTGACTCTTACCCACTGGATAATTAGATAAGAAATAATCGAAGCTAATCTATTTTGTGTTTTAATATTTATATTTATGTATGATTGATTACCCGATTTTTAATTTCACACTGAAACAATAGAACGCATTAATTTAACTGCACCTGCATGCTTTTAACTAAATATTTGAAAAAAAGCATTAAGTGATGTATTTCTAAAATACATCTAATTTCAAATTAGAAGCCGGTCGTGACTTAATGTTGAACTGTGAATCGGAGGATCCACGGTTTGCGTCCCGTTACCGCAATATCGCGCTTCTCATTTTGGAGCCGTGGATGCGTTATATAAGTGACAATCAAATCCAACTATTCGATGTTGCTGTTGTTTATAGTTAAGCACAAAGAGCTATCTGTGCTCTGCCCACCACGGGTATCGAAACCCGGTTTCTAGCGTTGTAAGTCCGCAGACATACCGCTGTGCCGCTGGGGGGCCCAACTATTCGATCAGAGTAGCCCAAGAGTTGACAGTGGATCATATTAACTCTAGTTTATCGGCTCAAAAGCAAGTATATCTAGCGCATATATTCCTTGTGTCGCTTTGCGCGGATATCTGAAACAAACATTTCAAATTAGAAAGAATATTTATTCTCTACAAACATAAAAATGTATGTACTTAATAGTGATGTTTCAGTCATGTATAGTAATAAGATCGATAAACCATCTTCATTAATAAGTCAAAAATGTGGGTTTTTGTTTTTCTACTTTAGCACAAAGTTCTACGATGGGCTATCCGCCTCTCGGAATGAAACCCAACTACTAGCGATATAAACTCTCAGATTTAGCCATTAACCACTGGGAAACTACCTAAAAAATTAACAACATATTATTACATATACATCTTGCATCATGTGTAATGTATTACATTTGTTTGTAAATAACAAAATACCATTTGATTTTTTTTACCAAATTCCTATATTCATATGCATATATATATATCTTAACTATAATAGATTTGGCAGTAAGATTATAATCTCCTGCATATATTTATTTTATTTATTTTTGCATTTAGCATACAAAAAAGTCATCTTTTAATTATAACAAAATTGCTTGGAAATAAGACTATAGAATTGCCGTAGTACTCTATATACTTATGTACGACATTTAATCACAATTTCAACATGTAGCCCCCCAGTGGCAGGGCGTTATGACTTCGGACTTACAACGCTAGAAACCGGGTTTCGATACCCATAGTGAGCAGACCACATATAGCCCATCGTGTAGCTTTGTGCTAACTTGTGATATCATGTTATGAGACTCTACCACGAGATATGATAGCGGAAAATGCTCTCTCGGTTTTAAAGAATTTGACAAATATATATTTAGTCATGTGCTTATAAATTAGTAGTGCCGTATTTTTTAGTATTTATGTTATTTTGCTATGTTAGATCAATGTTTTTCTAAATAATGCTGTTTTTTGTACTGTTTGTTTGTTTGTTGTTAAAAGCAAAGCTACACAATGGGCTACTATCTCTGCTGTGCCTACCACGGGTATCGAAACCCAGTTTTTAGTCGGGTGAGGGTGGCCGTTTTGGTAATAATATATATATATATATATATATACGTATATAAACCTATGTTTGAGATCATGAAGTAAAACTTT